>NW_020528279.1:0-136047 GCF_003368295.1 Carassius auratus | reverse complement strand
ATAGCACAAAAAGGTGTATTTTTTTGAATGAAAGCACAGTTGAGGTTGAAAAGACAATGGGGGTGCCGTGAGTGATACATAACACAAAAAATGTGTTGTAAAGTAAAACAAAGGGGTGCTAAAAACACAAATAAGTGTGTGAAAGTGAAACATAAATAAATGGGTCTGTGAAGTTAGTAACACAAAAAAGTGTACACTAAAACAAAAAAAGTAAACTTATAAGAGTGTAAGGGAAGATGAAAGAGTGCTGGAATTCAAAAAATGCACTTAAAAGTGCTTGATATATTCAAAGAAAAGGCTCTGAAAAATTAGAAAAATTTAAAAATTCAAAAATAAACAGAGGGGAGGAGCCTAGGCCCTGCTCGGGGTATAAGAAGCTGCACACACAGCTCCCGAGTGAGAAGAGGATGACAGTTGATTTTTTGCTCCACCACATACATGGTGTTTAGAAATAAAATTAAAAAATTAAATTGAGCTCAGAGAAAAAAACATTTATTTTACACAAGTCATGCCTGAAGAAGACACAGAAAGCTGTCGAAACGTCGCGATAAAAGGCTTGTGTACTTGTATATAGTTTAAAATCTCCTCCCAAAAACCAACCCTGACCTTAACCACTTAGGCCCTGGGTAATAGAGCCCGGGACATTAGAGCCCTGACTGTTAGAGCCCTATACTGGGTGATGGGACACTCTGGTGTGGCCAGTATGAAAGTGGAGCCTGCTTGGTGACCATGGGTGGGATGGACAGTGCACAACCCAGTCCGATGCCCTTTGGGCGTTGGTTCTGGGATCTCTACTTACCTAACTCAGCCCGTGCCTCTCTCTCTGGGCCTCGCTGGTCTCCCTTTACGGAAAACCATACTGGATGTCTCCATCTGTAAAAAATCAAAAAAGATACATATGGGTTAAGAGTCATCTAAACAGAATTTGTATATAGTTGGTTTAAATGTGATACACAAAAATGTACAGTAGTGAGCCAGAAAGAGGGATGTATCATAGCACAAAAAGGTGTATTTTTTTGAATGAAAGCACAGTTGAGGTTGAAAAGACAATGGGGGTGCCGTGAGTGATACATAACACAAAAAATGTGTTGTAAAGTAAAACAAAGGGGTGCTAAAAACACAAATAAGTGTGTGAAAGTGAAACATAAATAAATGGGTCTGTGAAGTTAGTAACACAAAAAAGTGTACACTAAAACAAAAAAAGTAAACTTATAAGAGTGTAAGGGAAGATGAAAGAGTGCTGGAATTCAAAAAATGCACTTAAAAGTGCTTGATATATTCAAAGAAAAGGCTCTGAAAAATTAGAAAAATTTAAAAATTCAAAAATAAACAGAGGGGAGGAGCCTAGGCCCTGCTCGGGGTATAAGAAGCTGCACACACAGCTCCCGAGTGAGAAGAGGATGACAGTTGATTTTTTGCTCCACCACATACATGGTGTTTAGAAATAAAATTAAAAAATTAAATTGAGCTCAGAGAAAAAAACATTTATTTTACACAAGTCATGCCTGAAGAAGACACAGAAAGCTGTCGAAACGTCGCGATAAAAGGCTTGTGTACTTGTATATAGTTTAAAATCTCCTCCCAAAAACCAACCCTGACCTTAACCACTTAGGCCCTGGGTAATAGAGCCCGGGACATTAGAGCCCTGACTGTTAGAGCCCTATACTGGGTGATGGGGACACTCTGGTGTGGCCAGTATGAAAGTGGAGCCTGCTTGGTGACCATGGGTGGGATGGACAGTGCACAACCCAGTCCGATGCCCTTTGGGCGTTGGTTCTGGGATCTCTACTTACCTAACTCAGCCCGTGCCTCTCTCTCTGGGCCTCGCTGGTCTCCCTTTACGGAAAACCATACTGGATGTCTCCATCTGTAAAAAATCAAAAAAGATACATATGGGTTAAGAGTCATCTAAACAGAATTTGTATATAGTTGGTTTAAATGTGATACACAAAAATGTACAGTAGTGAGCCAGAAAGAGGGATGTATCATAGCACAAAAAGGTGTATTTTTTTGAATGAAAGCACAGTTGAGGTTGAAAAGACAATGGGGGTGCCGTGAGTGATACATAACACAAAAAATGTGTTGTAAAGTAAAACAAAGGGGTGCTAAAAACACAAATAAGTGTGTGAAAGTGAAACATAAATAAATGGGTCTGTGAAGTTAGTAACACAAAAAAGTGTACACTAAAACAAAAAAAGTAAACTTATAAGAGTGTAAGGGAAGATGAAAGAGTGCTGGAATTCAAAAATGCACTTAAAAGTGCTTGATATATTCAAAGAAAAGGCTCTGAAAAATTAGAAAAATTTAAAAATTCAAAAATAAACAGAGGGGAGGAGCCTAGGCCCTGCTCGGGGTATAAGAAGCTGCACACACAGCTCCCGAGTGAGAAGAGGATGACAGTTGATTTTTTGCTCCACCACATACATGGTGTTTAGAAATAAAATTAAAAAATTAAATTGAGCTCAGAGAAAAAAACATTTATTTTACACAAGTCATGCCTGAAGAAGACACAGAAAGCTGTCGAAACGTCGCGATAAAAGGCTTGTGTACTTGTATATAGTTTAAAATCTCCTCCCAAAAACCAACCCTGACCTTAACCACTTAGGCCCTGGGTAATAGAGCCCGGGACATTAGAGCCCTGACTGTTAGAGCCCTATACTGGGTGATGGGACACTCTGGTGTGGCCAGTATGAAAGTGGAGCCTGCTTGGTGACCATGGGTGGGATGGACAGTGCACAACCCAGTCCGATGCCCTTTGGGCGTTGGTTCTGGGATCTCTACTTACCTAACTCAGCCCGTGCCTCTCTCTCTGGGCCTCGCTGGTCTCCCTTTACGGAAAACCATACTGGATGTCTCCATCTGTAAAAAATCAAAAAAGATACATATGGGTTAAGAGTCATCTAAACAGAATTTGTATATAGTTGGTTTAAATGTGATACACAAAAATGTACAGTAGTGAGCCAGAAAGAGGGATGTATCATAGCACAAAAAGGTGTATTTTTTTGAATGAAAGCACAGTTGAGGTTGAAAAGACAATGGGGGTGCCGTGAGTGATACATAACACAAAAAATGTGTTGTAAAGTAAAACAAAGGGGTGCTAAAAACACAAATAAGTGTGTGAAAGTGAAACATAAATAAATGGGTCTGTGAAGTTAGTAACACAAAAAAGTGTACACTAAAACAAAAAAAGTAAACTTATAAGAGTGTAAGGGAAGATGAAAGAGTGCTGGAATTCAAAAAATGCACTTAAAAGTGCTTGATATATTCAAAGAAAAGGCTCTGAAAAATTAGAAAAATTTAAAAATTCAAAAATAAACAGAGGGGAGGAGCCTAGGCCCTGCTCGGGGTATAAGAAGCTGCACACACAGCTCCCGAGTGAGAAGAGGATGACAGTTGATTTTTTGCTCCACCACATACATGGTGTTTAGAAATAAAATTAAAAAATTAAATTGAGCTCAGAGAAAAAAACATTTATTTTACACAAGTCATGCCTGAAGAAGACACAGAAAGCTGTCGAAACGTCGCGATAAAAGGCTTGTGTACTTGTATATAGTTTAAAATCTCCTCCCAAAAACCAACCCTGACCTTAACCACTTAGGCCCTGGGTAATAGAGCCCGGGACATTAGAGCCCTGACTGTTAGAGCCCTATACTGGGTGATGGGACACTCTGGTGTGGCCAGTATGAAAGTGGAGCCTGCTTGGTGACCATGGGTGGGATGGACAGTGCACAACCCAGTCCGATGCCCTTTGGGCGTTGGTTCTGGGATCTCTACTTACCTAACTCAGCCCGTGCCTCTCTCTCTGGGCCTCGCTGGTCTCCCTTTACGGAAAACCATACTGGATGTCTCCATCTGTAAAAAATCAAAAAAGATACATATGGGTTAAGAGTCATCTAAACAGAATTTGTATATAGTTGGTTTAAATGTGATACACAAAAATGTACAGTAGTGAGCCAGAAAGAGGGATGTATCATAGCACAAAAAGGTGTATTTTTTTGAATGAAAGCACAGTTGAGGTTGAAAAGACAATGGGGGTGCCGTGAGTGATACATAACACAAAAAATGTGTTGTAAAGTAAAACAAAGGGGTGCTAAAAACACAAATAAGTGTGTGAAAGTGAAACATAAATAAATGGGTCTGTGAAGTTAGTAACACAAAAAAGTGTACACTAAAACAAAAAAAGTAAACTTATAAGAGTGTAAGGGAAGATGAAAGAGTGCTGGAATTCAAAAAATGCACTTAAAAGTGCTTGATATATTCAAAGAAAAGGCTCTGAAAAATTAGAAAAATTTAAAAATTCAAAAATAAACAGAGGGGAGGAGCCTAGGCCCTGCTCGGGGTATAAGAAGCTGCACACACAGCTCCCGAGTGAGAAGAGGATGACAGTTGATTTTTTGCTCCACCACATACATGGTGTTTAGAAATAAAATTAAAAAATTAAATTGAGCTCAGAGAAAAAAACATTTATTTTACACAAGTCATGCCTGAAGAAGACACAGAAAGCTGTCGAAACGTCGCGATAAAAGGCTTGTGTACTTGTATATAGTTTAAAATCTCCTCCCAAAAACCAACCCTGACCTTAACCACTTAGGCCCTGGGTAATAGAGCCCGGGACATTAGAGCCCTGACTGTTAGAGCCCTATACTGGGTGATGGGACACTCTGGTGTGGCCAGTATGAAAGTGGAGCCTGCTTGGTGACCATGGGTGGGATGGACAGTGCACAACCCAGTCCGATGCCCTTTGGGCGTTGGTTCTGGGATCTCTACTTACCTAACTCAGCCCGTGCCTCTCTCTCTGGGCCTCGCTGGTCTCCCTTTACGGAAAACCATACTGGATGTCTCCATCTGTAAAAAATCAAAAAAGATACATATGGGTTAAGAGTCATCTAAACAGAATTTGTATATAGTTGGTTTAAATGTGATACACAAAAATGTACAGTAGTGAGCCAGAAAGAGGGATGTATCATAGCACAAAAAGGTGTATTTTTTTGAATGAAAGCACAGTTGAGGTTGAAAAGACAATGGGGGTGCCGTGAGTGATACATAACACAAAAAATGTGTTGTAAAGTAAAACAAAGGGGTGCTAAAAACACAAATAAGTGTGTGAAAGTGAAACATAAATAAATGGGTCTGTGAAGTTAGTAACACAAAAAAGTGTACACTAAAACAAAAAAAGTAAACTTATAAGAGTGTAAGGGAAGATGAAAGAGTGCTGGAATTCAAAAAATGCACTTAAAAGTGCTTGATATATTCAAAGAAAAGGCTCTGAAAAATTAGAAAAATTTAAAAATTCAAAAATAAACAGAGGGGAGGAGCCTAGGCCCTGCTCGGGGTATAAGAAGCTGCACACACAGCTCCCGAGTGAGAAGAGGATGACAGTTGATTTTTTGCTCCACCACATACATGGTGTTTAGAAATAAAATTAAAAAATTAAATTGAGCTCAGAGAAAAAAACATTTATTTTACACAAGTCATGCCTGAAGAAGACACAGAAAGCTGTCGAAACGTCGCGATAAAAGGCTTGTGTACTTGTATATAGTTTAAAATCTCCTCCCAAAAACCAACCCTGACCTTAACCACTTAGGCCCTGGGTAATAGAGCCCGGGACATTAGAGCCCTGACTGTTAGAGCCCTATACTGGGTGATGGGACACTCTGGTGTGGCCAGTATGAAAGTGGAGCCTGCTTGGTGACCATGGGTGGGATGGACAGTGCACAACCCAGTCCGATGCCCTTTGGGCGTTGGTTCTGGGATCTCTACTTATCTAACTCTAACTCTAACCCTAACTCTAACCCTAATCTAACCCTAACCTAACCCTAACTCTTCTAACCTAACCCTCGGATCCTGGATTTTCCTTCATCTAACCCTAACCCTAACCCTAACCCAACCCTTAGGGTTAGGGTTTAGGGTTAGGGTTAGGGTTAGGGTTAGGGTTAGGGTTTAGGGTTAGGGTTAGGTTAGGGTTAGGGTTTTAATATCCATGTAGATAATGAAAAAAGGTGCTCTGGGATCAGCATTTATAGACATTCTGCACTATATTGGGGTTAGACAACACGTTTCATGACCTACTTGTTGTCAAAATCATTCTCAAGATTTAATACTGTCACATGGAATTGATGTTGATAGTGTTATAATGATAGAGCCCATAGATGATATCTCAGATCATTATTTAGTTTTATGCAAACTTCATATAGTCAAAATTGCAAATGCCACTTTTTGTTTTTAGTATTGTAGAACCGTCACTTCTACCACAAAAGACTGCTTTTTAAGTTATACTTCCTGATGTTGCTTAGTATTTCCAAACCTTGATTATGTAACAGAAACTATGGACTCTCTCTTTTCTAGCATTTTAAATACAGTTGCTCTTTTACGCTTAAGGAACTTTAAGGAAACTAGAGGCATTTTGTATTGCTTGGTGGGAAAGTAACCGTAAAAAATCTATAATTTTAAAATCTATACGATGGTTGACAGGGAGTCTGTGCAGTGTTGACAGAACCGGGCTAATATGGTCATACTTCCTGGTTCTAGTCAGAACTCTTGCTGCTGCATTTTCGACTAGCTGTAGTTTGTTTACTAAGCTTGCAGAACAACCACCCATTAAAGCATTACAAAAATCTAACCTTGAGACCATAAACGCATGGATTAACATTTCTGCATTTGACATTGAGAGCATAGGCCGTAATTTAGATATATTTTTCGGATGGAAAAATTCAGCTTTACAAATGCTAGAAACGTGGCTTTCTAAGGAAATATTGCTATAAAATAGCACACCTAGGTTCCTAACTGATTACGAAGAATTGACAGAGCAACCATCAAGCTTTAGACATTGTTCTAGGTTATTACATGCAGAACTTTTAGGACCTATAATTAACACCTCTGTTATTTTGTTTTTTTCAGAATTTCGAAATAAGATATTACTCATTATCAAGTTTTTTTTTTTTATATCAACTATGCATTCCATTAGTTTTTTTTTTTTTTTTTTTTTTTCAAATTGGTGTGTATCACCAGGCCGTTAAGAAATATAGAGCTGAGTATTATCATCATAACAGTGAAAGCTAACACCATGTTTCCTGATGATATCTCCCAAGGGTAACATATAAAGCGTGAAAAGTAGCAGCCCTAGTACTGAGCCTACTGAGGTACTCCATTCTGCACTTTTAATCGATTTGATACCTCTTCATTCACATTCAAATAAGTACAATTTAAACCATGCTAATGCACTTCCATTAATGCCAACAAAGTGTTCTAGTCTATGCAAAAGAATGTTGTTATCAATTGTGTCAAACGCAGCACTATGATCCAATAGAACTAATACGGAGATACAACCACGATCAGATGATAAGAGCAGGTCATTTGTAACTCTAAGGAGAGCAGTATCAGTACTATTATACGGTCTAAATCCTGGCTGGAAATCCTCACATATACCATTTTTCTCTAAGAAGGAATATAATTTTGAGGATACTACCTTTTCTAGTACGTTGGACTGAAAAGGGAGATTTGAGGTCGGTCTATAATTAACTAGTTCTTTGGGGTCAAGTTGTGTTTATTTTTTTTTTAATGAGAGGCTTAGTAACAGCCAGTTTGAAGGTTTTTTGGACATATCCTAATGAGAATGAGGAATTAATAATAGTCAGAAGAGGATCTGTGACTTCTGGAACCACCTCTTTTAGGGGCTTAAATGGTATAGGGTCTAACATACATGTTGTTGGTTTAGATGATTTAACAAGTCTATACAATTCTTCCTCTCCGATAGTAAAGAATGAGTGTAACTGTTCCTCAGGGGGTCTATAGTGCACTGTCTTATGTGATACAGTAGCTGACAGCTGAATGGTTACAATTTTATTTATTATAGTATCGATTTTAAAAGTAAAGTAGTTCATGAATTCATTACTGCTGTGATGTTCGGAAATGTCAACACTTGTTAAGGCTTTATTTTTCGTTAATTTAGCCACATGTTTGTTTACTTGTAAAATAGAAAAGTAATCAGATCTAGCAGTTTTTTAATTATTTTCTGTAGGATAGACATTATAATCCTCCATGTCTGCTACATTCCCTAAACTCAGGCAATTTGATTATACCTAGAATATCAAAATCAACAGCGGGCGGCAGATCATTTTCCTATTTGGCACCTAAACTCTAGAATAACCTACCTAACATTGTCTGGTAGCCAGACACACTCTTGAAGTTTAAATCTAGATTAAACACCCATCTCTTTAACCTGGCCTACACATAACATACTAATGTATTTTTAATATCCAAATCCGTCAAAGGATTTTTAGGCTGCATTAATTAGGTAAACCGGAACCGGGAACACTTCCCATAACACCTGATGTACTTGCTACATCATTAGAATAATGGCATGTACACAAATATTAGTCTGTTTCTCTCTTGTTCCGAGGTCACCGTAGCCACCAGATCCAGTCTGTGTCCAGATCAGAGGGTCACTGCAGTCACCCGGATAGAGTATGTATCCAGACCAGATGGTGGATCAGCACCAAGAAAGGACCTCTACAGCCCTGAAAGACAGTGGAGACCAGGAGTAATAGAGCCCCAGATACAGATCCTCTGTAAAGACCTTGTCTCAGATGACCACCAGGACAAGACCACAAGAAACAGATGATTATTCTGCACAATCTGACTTTGCTGCAGCCTGGAATTGAACTACTGGTTTCGTCTGGTCAAAGGAGAACTGCCTCCCCCCCCCAACTGAGCCTGGTTTCTCCCTAGGTTTTTTTCTCCATTCTGTCACCGATGGAGTTTCTGTTCCCTGTTGCCTCTGGCTTGCTTAGTTGTGGTCACTTCATCTACAGCGATATCGCTGACTTGATTGCAAATATATGCACAAAGACACTATTTAAATTGAACAGAGATGACATAATTGAATTATTGCATTATTGACACACTGTTTTCCTAATGAATGTTGTTCAGTTGCTATGACACAATGTATTTTATATAAAGCGCTATGTAAATAAAGATCTGAAGAAGACTGTGAAAGCAAGCTCAGATTGCAGTGTTTTCTTTAGTCACTGCACACTGTTTCTGTGTTCGAGGTTCATAGCTTGTGTAGTGGTGGCGACAAATAACAGACTTCTATACAAACTGCTTTCAGTGAATATTATTTTTTTAAGATCAAAATAGCCCACCAATGAGTTTTGCCTAGGTGAAGTGAGGAAGTGTTTTTATGAGGGGATATTGCAAGGGAAAATAAAGAAGTTGTTTCAATAAATTGTGTAGTATTTTTGTACTTTTTACTTAAACTACATCTAAAAAGAGTAATATTTTATGCATTTAAGAACTGAGATGTGGGAACAGTAGCCGTGTTTCCACTGTCGAGCTTAAATCGGGCGTGCTAGTGCGTGCCTGGGCCAGTCGTGTTTCTACTGTCACTTCTGGGGCTTGATCGTGCCACGTCGGGGCTTCCTCAGGGCCAATGGCCCGGCTTTTAAGCCTATATTATTATACACTGCAATTATATTTATCCAATAGAATTATATATTTTTAATTCTTGTTTTGCTGTGATAAATTTGTCAAATCTAAAGGATATGTTGTAAAGTGAAGGGAACAAAAAATATCCTGTTGATACATTATAACATTATTAGGCCATCCGTTATTTCTAAATGTAATAAAATGCAACTTATACATGACTTTTTTTTCTCTCACAAACTTAATTTATTTTTAGAGTGTTTAAAAAAAGTATGCAGCTAAAATAGCTGATTAATCTGTTAAAATGCAACTTATATATGAATTATATATTATTTTTCCTCTCACAAAGGTAATACATTTTTCAGCTTGTAAAAAAAAAAAATAATAATAATAAAATAAAAAAAACGAAAATAGGTTATTGATTTGTTAAAATGTGTTACTGTATTAACAGTAAACATAATCAATTTAATCCTTAGGAACAGATTCTGGGCCTAATCTAGGCTATCAATTTTCTTTTTCATTTTTTTTCATTGCATCTGAAAATGACTTTGTGCAGCACATTCACTTCGAGCGCTCTGACTCTGCCTCCCACATTGCTCAGCTGAAGATGATTTAAAAATGTTTGATATAAAGGTTGCTGCCCCGTTTTATACATGAATTGTTCATTTTAAAAAATATATAATTATATTGTTAATTTTAATTATATTATATAATTATATAACATGTACTGTGACATTTTACCCTTTTTAATAAACTCCTTGAGATTTTAAAGTCAGTTAAATAGTATTTAAATTCAAGTAAAAAAAAAGGTTTTAATTGTTTAAATTATTTCTATAAATTAATAATGTTATCATTGTTTATTATTTAAGAAAATAAGGGAAGAAATAATGGACCAATCCAAAAATCTGTTTTGCTTCACCTATGTAGGCAACAATTATTCAAAATAATAATAATAATAATAATAATAATAATAATAATAATAATAATAATAATAATAATAATAATGGTCTTTCCAGCATTAAGGAAATAACATTACTGTATTTTAATGATCTTGTCTCAGTTATACATTTAACTGGTAAATGAATAATAAAGAACTATATTAAAACTTGTTTTGAACATTTTTCTTTTTTTTTCTTTTTTTTTTTTTTTTTTTTTGTCAGTTGAAAATTGATTTTATTTTATTTTTTTTCTGAAAATACCTTTTTAAGCCATATGCTATTGCCCAGCCCTAAAAGCAAGTAAGGAAGGCTCCCTTTAAAATCAGTCAAAAAGTTTAACAGTTAATGAAGCTCTTTTTTTACATTGTGTTAAATTTTGTTGATTATAATGAGGGAACTTGAGTTTAGTCGTGAGGACGGTTTATTAATCCATCCATTCATTAGAGTTTCAAAGAGTTAGCTAAAACATGCAAGTTTAATTTATTCATTTTTTGTTTTAGACTAATCAGGCCTAAATAATAGGAACGTAATTATATGGTGCCTCACGTTTTATTAACATGCAACAATTTTTTAATCAGTGTACAGACAAATGGCTTTTTCCCCAAGAAATTATCTGTCAAAAAAAAAAAGAAAAAAAAAAAAAAAAAAAGAAAAAAAAAGGACAGGTAACAAATAACAAAAATGCATTTAGTTTTATTGAAGGAATTTTAAAATGTAAATTAAAATATAGGCCTAATATATGAAAATATAGACATTTTGCATATTAAACCATGTAGCCTAGCTCACTAAAATAAAATAGGCTACCACTTTTAATGCCCCGATTATTCTTTTGAATAACATAACATATAATTCATATAATATAAATAATACTGCACACCTTTTAAATGTGACAAATCTAAAATATGGTTTAATATCATGTAGCTTGGAGAAAATATAAGCACAGGCTCAGGGACAGCTTGCCATTTATCCTGCTTGAATTCGTTCTAAGAGATGCATAACTTTATAAGTACCAAACTTTAATCTGTGAATATTAAATATTAAATAAATTAAATATTTTTACTATAGTGTTTTTCTTTCATTTCCTGACGGAAGAGGTCAAATGTAACACATCAGCGAGGCAAAACTGACGTCTAATTGCGAAAATGTGCTTTGATGCGCTTGTTTGATAACTTGCAGTTAAAGCGCCTCTCAGCGGTCAAAAGCGGTTTGTTCGGGTGCTATTATAAAAATAGAGAGTCTGCACAGCAGATCATATCAGAAAGCTAACAGCATTAAACACTTTTTTAAATAAGTTGAGCTCAAAACTCACTTTAAGTCAACAGTGTTTGAAATAAGCGATCCGGTGTGGATTATAATCACCATACAAGGCAGCAATATTTATAAGCGATGTAAAAGACTGTGCATGCTAAACATTAACATTACCATAGTAAACATGGTAAATATGACCACTTGAAGAATCAGACATCAGCCTCTTATTCTCTATCACAATCATGTTATTTAGTAACTTATATTATCTGTCATAAGTCTCGTCCTGAGAGTTTAGCTTTACATTGGCTATCATAAAATATATATATATATATTTTATTTATTTATTTATTTATTTTTTGGGGGGGGGGGGGGGGGGCTTTTATAAAAATAGAGATATTATCATTCATTCTAAATGTGATGTGTATATATAGGCTACTGTGGATACAAATAAACAGACTCGACTGAATAAGCCGGCTTTTTTCATAAGCGTTAAAACTGATAAACTGGTACTGATAAACTAATTCATTGTGATCAATGTTTCACTTATTATATAGTAAAACATTGATGCTTTTGAATTTGAATATTTAACAAAGTATGCAAACAAACAGCCGCATTTATCATGTTCGTTTTGTGATCACGCTGTTTCCAGTGACTTATTTCTTAATTTTCTGATAACTTCTCTTTGTTTGTGAAATGATGAGGTTGCATGACGTTGTTCCTGAGAGGCGAGTATTAGTGACGTGCAGCGGAGCTTCAGGCTTAACTGTGGAAACCCTGTGCTATTCTGGCCTCTGTTAATAAAATATATATTTGTTTATTATTTTTCCCCCTACAATTTCGGACATGTAGACTAATGACATAATGTGTCTACATAAGAGAATGTAAAGCTAACCTGTTTAAAATAACTCCAACTGTGGAGCATGTCCTCGATCCACTGATCTTTTACTTCTTACCTGTTTGACTATGATTTCTGTTATTATGGCATTATATTAAATTCACCAGTTGGTGTTGTTTTATAATATTATAATTTTGATGATTGCTGTTAATAACGAAAACACAAGTTCTTGCTTTATTGAGAATGACAGTGTGTATAAATAGCAAACAGCGAGTCTGTGGGCAATAAAGGGCAGTGATTCTCAGTTTAAGCTCTTGTGACAGATGACCTTTGCATCAGGGTTTGAACTTCTGATGTGAATTGGCACTTACTCTGCATTATTTTTGTACACTTTATTATATATATATATATATATATATATATATATATATATATATATATATATATATATATATATATATATATATATATATATATATAAATCTCTCTCTTAGATTAACCTAATATTTTAAATGCTTGTGGGAAACTTATATTTCATATCACCAGCAGCATTTTATAAATACATCACTTATCATTTAATATACTAATATACTAAAATGTTATTGTTACTCTCTGAAGCTCACGCACGCTGCCACGATGATGCGCTTCTGACTGCAGGAGCGCGCACAGGAGACAGATGCGCTGCACAAGCTCATGATTATGATTTCATTTTTCTGCTCCAGAATGAACAACAGCAGCAAGAACGAGCGCAGCAGCTCAGGAGAAGAGGTGAGTTTCTCTTATTTTGGCAGTGCTGGAATTACACTGATGATCTTAATTACTGTCAGAGATCTCTAGTTCGGCTTTTGTACTGTTTTCAGTCATTTTGATTGTCTTCTGTATCCTGACATACAGAGATTCAAATATGGGATATAGTGTGAAGTGTTGATCGTGATAATTAAAGCATAGTTAGTTCTGGTCAGGGTAAACTCCTTTATCAGTGTCCCGTTTCTGGTTTTCTGCAGGTCAGGACTCTGTTTGTCAGTGGTCTGCCACTGGACATCAAACCCAGAGAGCTCTACCTGTTATTCAGGCCTTTTCAGGTGAACTTCATGTGTGCTTGATCCGAAGACACGAGAAATGAAGAATATTTACATGATTACTGTAGTTAAATACACCTGAATGATGTTTCTGATGTCGAATAAATATGTCTGCTGTAAATACATATTAAAATAAAATAAAACCCAGCAACATAACTGTAGCTATATAAGTGTATAGCAGGTAGATTTATTTGACATCAGAAACATCATTCAGAATCTCACAGATCTGCTTCAGTCAAACACATACAGTACTGTGTTTCGTTAGGAGACACAACAGCTCTTCTGTGGATTTATATATATATATATATATATATATATATATATATATATATATATATATATAAAATTTTCATTTACTGACCACAAAACACACACACACACACACACACACACACACACACACACACACACACACACACACATATGACACCACACCCATCTCATTCCTATAGGTTTTTTAACATCATGGTTATATTTCACTTTGTATTCATTAGGCGTAATGTAATGCAATTATTACATACAGCAATAGAACAGTGCTTTGACATAAAAAAAGAAATTTTCTTTTGGTACTTAAGTACTTTTTAAGCAAGTGCTTTTGTTCTTTTACTGGAGAGATGTTTGGCCACAAGAGACACACATTCTGTGTTTTCCTACCATGAATGAAATTAAATTACTGTCAACATGAACTGTGCTTCATTTCTGATTCTCTTCATTAGGGTTACGAAGGGTCCTTAATCAAATTGACCTCCAAACAGGTAAGAAATATATGATCCTCTGACTATATGTACAGTATGTCATGTGTACTATTTCTGTTTGATGGATTAATACTCGTTATGGGTCCTTTTCACTAAACCCAGGGTTTTGTAGAGTTGTTATCTAAAGCTGTGAAATGTGTGTCACTCCCTCAGCTGTTATATTATGCCACGTTTCCACCGAAATTACCCGGAACAATTGTACCAGGAACTTCCCCCCCCCCCCCCCCCCCAAGACCTGTTGCTTTCTGTGTTTCCACTGTCTAAAATGCCAGGAAGATTAGGCAAACACTCTGGTGACGTAGGTCTGCGTGCATTTCTCAATGCAAAGTATGCTGATTTTGGACGTGCATCCTCTGTAGTTCGGACTTTGCGCATACAACTCGGGAGTGTGATGTCCGCGACGAGGCAAATCTGGTAATTCTGCAAACAGTACCATACTTGATAACATGAGTCAGCTCTCCATGGCTACTGCAATTGTCCTCACTGTATATTTATAATAAAATGAAAAAGGATATCAAATACCATTACCTCTTTTCGTTTTGCATTTAAACAGAATAATAGCAGCAGAAATGTACTTAGTTCAGAGAAATGTGTATATATATACAGTCATTACAATGAAACAAAATATTATTATTTAATTTTAACATATAGATAAATTGAATACAGACCAAAGAAAACCTGTTAGAGTTACCCAAAATGAATGATATTGTATGTTTAACCACTAAAGAGATATCAGAGCCAGCGGCACATATCAGAAGGTTTAGCCGAGGTGAGAGTGCTCTCGGCGGATACATGATCACTGAGCTCTCGCTGATTGCGTGGAGCTCATGTCTCCGAGCTCGGTGAAACACATTTTTAAATAGGCGCTGTCTTTATAAATAAACCATAGATTTGAGTTTTAAACAACTACATTCTCACCTGAAACACTTTTAAAATTACATTTCATGACACAATAACAGTAATATTTTGAAAATGATCCAAATAAATGGTGGTTGAAATGACAATCCTGCATGAACTCAACCAATCAGGATGTTTAATGCCCAAGTCCCGCCCCTGAAAGTTCCGGAACTTTTAAAAAAGTACCACCTCGCCAGCAGGGACTTTCTGAGGGGCATTTTTTTTTACCTGGAACTTTATTTAGTTCCTGGTTCCTGCGGTGGAAACACACCGAGTACCAGCCTTAAGTGCCTAGTACCTGCAGTGGAAACGCGGCTTTAGAAAAAAAATCCCAGCAGTGTTAACTATATAAAAGAGGTTTGAGATTTTAAGCTCTGCAGTCATGCAGAGACACAACAGATGGTTGCAAGGGTGTTGTGGATGCTGTTGCTAGTTTGCTTTGGTTGGTTGCTCTCAGGTCACAGGATGGATGTATTGTGAGTTGTTTTCTAAGATGTCATTCTAGCGAGATGCAGTTAAAGATGTGTTAGCGTTAGGTCCTTCAAATTCACTCATCATTTCTAATCAGGTTTGTAATAACAAGATTAATGCTCCTGTGATGCAATGAATTAACTTATAAAAATAGAAATATTTCATGTTAGGTCTCAAGGACTTTTACTAAACCTGCACTAGTCCTGTTTAAGACTAAAACCAGTTTAAAACAGTTTTAGATTGAGTTTAGCTAGGTTCATTATTTCTGTCTGTCTGTGTGAAGCTTTCAATTCTTTACGTGTGTGTATTTTTAGAAATGCTTCTTATCTCTTTCAAAAGCATGAAGGCTGTGGAGACACACTTTCCGTGTGATAATGAGGACATTTTAGGGTTAGAAAATATTATCTTAAAATGAAAAGTTATGTCTGTTAGAAGCTTCTATGAAACAGTGCACATATATACATATAAACATTGTTGTTCCTGCTGCTAAAGCATTGCATTAGCAGAGCAAGGTTATGGGTTTGATTCCCAGTCTGCTAAAGGCATAAATAATTAAATATTAATAAATATATTATTTTAATGAAAAATAAATGAAAGTAGTTAAGCTACAGTCTTCTCTGTACTTTTCTACATTAAAAGTAAATTTTCCCCCCACAATGATGTTTATTACAAAAAAAGAATAAGCACTGGAATGTTTTCAGTAAAATATTTGAAAATTAAAAAAAAAAAAAAAATGTTCAAGTGAAAAAAGGAACTGTTTGACTCCGTCGGTCAAGGATTGAGATGCTGTGTCCTTCAGACTGATAAAAGCAACTCCATTTACATTCATACTGAAGCAGAAATGCCTACTAATTCAATACAAGAGAAGCTTCTCAATGTCTTTTGGAGAGATGGTTGCGTTTTGGAAAGTAAATGTGTTTTCTGACTGTTACGTCCCCTGTAGTTAGTAAGGGGTATGGGGAATAACATTTAGTGTTGGGGATTGACTTTGGTCCAATACCAGGGCAAGCAGTGAAAACACGTGCTAAAGGCAAACAACAAGTGTTTATTTGCAAGGTTATTATAGGAAGGCTTATATGCAAAAAAAAATAAAATAAAATAAATAAATAAAAAATAAAATAAAAAAACAGCCTGCAGTAATGTTTACATTGAAAACAGACAACTAGGGAAAAATAAGGAGTGAATTGGGCGGCAATCAAACAGATGAAATAATCAAAACATAACCCTCAATTATCAATTCTACACTAGTTACAGAAAGAAAAAAAAAAGTCTTCAGTATCTGATTTGTGGATACTGATAATATAAACTACTCTCACTAGCTCAAACTAAAAATACAGCAGGTGACGCACACCCCTTACCTAGTGTATAAAACAAAAGTTCACTGCAGGATGAGAAATGTATATCACGTGATATGCTTACCTTTCCTCTCCTTCCTTTCCCTTTGTATACATACGAATCACAAACCAAAAAATATTTAAATGAATGGAGGTCAAACTGAGGTTTATGTTAATGCACGGAACATATGCAGATATTCACAAACAACAGCTTAACCACAATACACAAAGTTAGCGTCAGCTAAAAAATCACAATAACAAAAATACTAGCAACAGGCAACAAGCCTCTCTTGCATTGTCAGCATCTTCCTTTTATAGATCCCGATCTCTGCCAGGTGAATGAATCAGATGACGTCATCACCTCCAACGATGATTGGCAGGAGGCAGGACCAATGGCGTAACACTAAGAAAGGGAAAATAAAGATGAACCAAAAGAGAGAAGAGAAAAGAAAACACCACAAAACGACACCAGCCGTAACACTGACACATAACAACTGCTAGAGGGACAACAGTAATCACTGAATGAAGACTGTCTAGACATACAACAATGAAGTAAAACAAAAAAAGTGTCTTTAATGGTGTCAGAAGCTTGTGTGCCAATATTCTGCTCATTCCAAAGGCTTTGACATGTACACTGCTTGGTTGAGTGTGTGTATGAGTGCTAGTTATCTTTTCCAGACTCATTTAGAAATGCTGCAACATCAGCGAACTTAAGATCTGCCTCTGCATCAGTTTCTTCATCATCTTCAGCAGAATCTGAACCATTGTCTGAAGTGGTTAACGCTGCTTAGCTTTGAAGGCTGAGTTCCACGTGAACACTTTCCAGCATATCTTTGTCTTCCCTTGATCCTCGGGCCCTGAGGAGATCTCTGAATCTGTCCAGTCAAGCTCTTAGTTTTAACAGACCATGTATCTGTGGCTGTTATTCCTGCTCAGAGAGAACTTCACAAACATCTGCCTTCATGGAAGGATTGCTCATCCAACATTTTGACCAGTGTCTTTCTAAACATCACTATCATCTAGACATTGGTTTGAATAATTCTTTAAAATCTTCCCTTTCAAAAATACTGAGGGGATGAAGACCCTGAGTAACAAAGTCAGGACCATATTGCTGAAGATTTCCTAGGACCCTGGTCTTGTGGCATTCTGTTCTCAAAGGAGGGGACTATCATCTTATTCCTGAATTGTTGCTGTGTTCTCCCTATTTCTTACAGTTTAGACAGAAGAAGTCACTGAATGGGGACAGAACAAATGGGGGGAAAGCAGACATTACAAAGGAAAAATTAACTAATGCCATTATAATAATAATAATAATAATAATAATAATAATAATAATAATAATAATAATAATAATAATAATAATAATAATAATAATAATAATTATTATTATTATTATTATTATTATTATTATTAATCAAGACAGAAATATATTAGCCTGATCATTTAATATAAAACTACACTACAAAATAAAGGCATATTTCAGAATTTCTGGATTTTCTTCTATCATGGATAGTAGTGTTTGTTAAATTTGAAATATTAACCCAAAAATCATGACATCATTAATGATAATCATATAACTCCTTAAAAATAGCCCAAAAAAGTTATTACTTTGTTACTTGCCAGATGTTAGAATACTGTATTGATTGAATTTTAACTGCTGTTACTCTCAAAATTTATATATATATATATATATATATATATATATATATATATATATATATATATATATATATATATATATGTAAACATAAAGCTGTAAGATGCATGATATCCCAATAGATGTTGGAAGTCCAATCTCTTAAAAGATGCTGTGCTAGATGTGAATCTAGTGTTGTGCACATGTTTGTATGATGGATGAGTTTTAGGGTCAGGTGTTGAGTTAGCTGATCAGAGGAAGTCTATGCAGTATCTTCACTGATATAGTCAAAGAAAGTGTTATCAGTGACAGCAGTCAATGCTAGTCAAACAGGAAAAGCAAGTAAAATGTTCTTTGAATGTCATTTCATGCTTACTTTCCCTCACTCGTCTCCATATCTCTGTAGTTAGTCATGAATCTGTCTCAGACTGTTATTCTGAGCAGTTTGAAGAGCTTCTTCTTCGTCTTACCTTGATTTCATTGTGTTTCTGCAGCCGGTGGGGTTTGTCAGTTTTGACAGTCGCTCAGAAGCAGAGGCTGCTAAGAACGCACTGAACGTAAGTTTAACGCTTCATCTCGACATAAAACCACTAAAAAAAGACCAAAGGCTCCTCGTGTGGTGATTCTGACAGAAGACACTTTCAATCACACACAAACACACACACACACACACACACACACACACACACACACACAAACACAAACACACACACACACACACACACAAACAGATCTGAGCTCTTTATAGCAGCAGTAAATGTGGGAATATGACCAGATTCCACTTTTACCTTGAAATCGGGACAGTCCACAGATTAAAGAGCTTCATCTTACTCTCTTTCTCTGCCTCTCTGGTTTTCATTGATCAGGATTTGGTTGTAATCTCAGTGTGAACAGGAGAGACTTTACCTTGAGAAGATTTAGATGCACACATAATGAAGACAGTATTAATTAAAATGGCTTTGTTTCATATTTGGTTGTTTCCCATGTATTTGTATAGGTTACAAAGTGAACTGTACAAAGCTGGTAAAATGTAAAATTCCAATTGGGGGAAGATCTGCAGAAGTGGTTAATGTGCAAGAACAGCCTCCAGTCGTCCGAGTTTAACTCCACAAAACACAAATCTTCACAAGCAGACTTTCTTTGTCATTTGAAAATGCAGTAAACTTGATTTTCAGCATTATTTAAATCATCTCATCTGAAGCTGAAGCTTGAAATCTGAAGCTGTTGTCCTTTCTGAAATGAGTGTGTGTGTGTGATCACTGGCTGCATTAGAAGCCCATCTCAAACTCCCTTATTGGCAGTGTTGAGGGTCAAAGGTTTCACTGCCAATCCAAACTTCTGGGGGTCTGCTGGCAAGGACATCCAGTGTCCAGATCGAGCCACTTGTTGATCAGCTATGACAGCATTAAATCCACATATGGTAGTTTTTATTGTCCCGGTGGGTCAGAGCGTTATGAAGCATATGAAATACTGCATCTATTGTGAGGAAAGACAAACTGCAGTTGATCTTTGGAGTCTGGAATGACGTTCTTCAGCATTTCTTATAGTATTGTTTTCCCTGATACCTGTGACCCATCATAACAGACCTGACATCCACTGCATTATGAATAAGATGAAAGAGCACACATCAAGTCAAGTGATGTGAGGATGAGATTGATTCAGCACGTTTGCTGAAAATGTTTGTTCCTCTTTGTCAGGGTGTTCGCTTTGACCCAGATATTCCCCAGACTTTACGGCTGGAGTTTGCCAAAGCCAACACCAAGATGTCCAAGAGCAAACTAGTAGGAATCCCAAACCCTTCGCCATCCAGACAGAGTCCTGGCCCTCCCTGTGTCACTCGAGAGCCCTGTGAGTAAAACACTCAGGCGTTTGTATAACTATATGTAGATCTCTTTATCTAAAACTGAGATAGTATGACTGCAGACTTACCCAAATTCCCAGAGAGCCTGTAACCACAAAACATCCTGCAGATCTGGGCCTGTTTTTACAAAACATTTGATCTTGCCAAGAGTTCCCCTAAATGGCAATAAAAAAAAAAATTTCTGAAAACCAATTCATAATCCTGTTGAGAGAAACTTTTACTAAGGAAAAGTAGAAGGAGAGGTCTTCAGCTCTGACTAAGGTTTAGGATGATGTCAGCGTGCTTTTTAACTACTCACACAGTGATTGGCTGATAGTCTCTGACAGAGATTTATTCATAGAAATAATCTTGCCATATTCAATTAAAGGTTTAAAAATGAAAATGTTAATAAACACATTCAAATAAAGATTTTAAAATGCACGATAAGTGTCACTGATTAAACAAGTATATGTTCAGCTAATTGTTAGCCTCTTACTCTTGCTCTTGTAAACGATCTGAGGCAGATTGCCAGAAACAGCTACTTAAATATTGTTTAAAGATCGTGGCTTGGTCTTATAGTGACTTTGGACTCCTCTTCACGCTTCCTTACCTTTCACAGATTTAGGAGCTAGTTTTAGTGTTAAAACACTTTGTGAAATACTCTTAGAGCAAAAAATTAGAAGACCTAAATTTATGACTGACAGGCCAGTTATTTTTAAGTTTTTTTCCTAAATCGGGGAGTTTTGAGCTACATTTAGCCTTAAGATGTTTTGTGAAAACAGCTCTAAGATCCATCTACTGGCTTCAACACATTTTACTCAGGAACACACCATGCAATGGTAGCATGATCAAATTAATATTCATGTGCTACAACCAGATTTTTTTACCCATAATCCTCTACAACACACATGCGTTTCATCTCTCTTTATTTGATTTTGGTTTAGGATTTACTCATATAAAATAATCTGTGGCTCTCAGAGACCTCAGATGAAAAAAAAATGGTCTCTTAGAAATCAGTTCAGCCCTCCTGAATCCTGCATTCATTGTCAGTGTGTTGTTCTGTTGAGAGGACAGATCGAGCTTTTTAAGTATTCTCATCTGACTATGCTGTACCTAGTGGGCCTATAGTTTATGAGGCTCAAATCACCTGCACTATTGTCCACATGGACAAAATGGTGGGACTGTTCTGCTAAGACACATTTACATGTATTGGGAAGTTTAAGTCACAATGCGGTGCACATTAACTAACTAACACTCACCTAACTCACACTCGCCCTGTTGTTTGTTCAGATGACATGAGTGTTCCTGCGCTGTACGCCAGCGGTCCTGAGGTGTGGGCATCTTACCCACTGTACCCCGCTGAGCTGCCTCCGCCGGCTTACCCCTACAGCTCCTCGCTGCACACTCAGGTAACAGACGACTTGTCTGTGCATCAAACAGCTGCATGATTCCCACAAAGACACTGCAATGTTAACAATCATACATGTGTGGGTCGTGAATGCTGCTAATTTACTAAAGGGGACATCAGATGCCCATTTTACACAAGTTGGTATTATTCTTTAGGCTTTTTAGGAAATGTCTACAAAACATTCTGGTGACAACACCCGTTTGCCTTTTCAAAACAAGCTCTGTGCATAGCGAGCCATTTCAGTGCATGCTGTCCCTTTCAATGCTAATGTGAATACTCTCTTCTGTTTCTTGTGTAAAACACAACTAATCTACTGCATCCTCAGTGGCTCTCATTTCAGGACAAAATAGAGTTATTTATATTTTTATCAATGTAGGGTGGATGTGTCCACACACTGCTGCACATTTACATGCAAACACCATGTAAAATGTAATTTTGAATCTAATGTCCCCTTTGAACAAATGCATCTACGCTATAAAAATTAAAGGTTGAAAGATATATCGTCAAGGATTTTTGGACAATATTGGAGTTTTGTCAATACCCAATATGCCAGTATTTTTCAACTCATTTTGGCTGATAGCTGATACCTATATATAGACACCAAATCTTTCCTGTTTGGAAATTATAAGTACATTCTTACTTACCCTAACTCTAGGTCCCAAGACATGGATTATTATTATTTATTTATTTTTAATGCTTTTTTAATTATTCCTGAGGTGTACTCATATTGTTAGTATGATTTTTACATTTAAAATGTAGAAATAAAAGGCATTTTTATAAACTGATTTTAGCCCTCTGGCTTGAATGCTCTGTTTGCAGGGGCGTGGCTGCTGTGAGAGTCAGAGCAAACAAAAACTGTTGTGATTGGCTGACATCTTTGGATTCTAAATGCACATTACATCTGTAACGTTCTCAAATACTTTTACTATATATATATATATATATATATATATATATATATATATATATATATATATATATATATATATATATATATATTTACTATTACAGCTGTTGAGATTAATGAATCGTGGAAGTGTTGATAATAGCATTATTAGATCTTTTCCCATCAAATGAAAGGCTGCAGTGATGAGCATTGAGTAGACAGATTCTATGTATCATGTGAATACATTGATCTCGTCATTGCAATGCATTTTCTCTCACAAAATGCTTTCACAACAACTAACAGCAAACACAATATTGACATGAATACAGTAAAAGCTTCATTGTGCAGCATAACAGTTGTGCATTATAACTGCAGTTTGGGCAATTGTGCACCCTGCTCTCCAAGATATCAGCATCAGCCTTTAAAATACATACATATCAGTCGAACATTAGTAAAGATCCTAACTGCACTGAATGAGAAGCTGTTACAGCCCAATAGTGGCCTCCTGCTTTAAAAAGTGTGTCCTTCACCAGAGCTGTACTCACTATTAGAACAGATAATAGATTACTATTCACCAGAGAGAATCCAGGGCTGGTAGTGCCATCAAAATTTGATTGATGAGGGTCATAAAAGCCATCTGTTCTGGACACCTGTTTGTACACCCCCTCCCCTCCCTGTACACTCCGGTGACCTAGATATGAACTTACGAACCTAAGAAGGAATTTCGGTGAGGGAGGGGAAAATGTGTTGGGATCTATGTGCTTTTTTGTTAAACTCTGAAAAGGGCGAAATCATGAAAATGGTATAAGGGAAGTTTTTATTAAGGTACATTTTTAAGGTATTATTTAAGTTTTATTTAAGGTATTAAAGTACACAGTGCATTTCAAGAAAAAGGTTAGTGAGAGCTTGTAAAAATTTTAAAAGGTGTTTTGTTACCAGGTAGAAAAGAAAGCATTTGTACCTTACCTCAAACAAAAAAAAGAAACGAATGTAAAGCGGCGATACAAACCAGAAAAGTTGGTGTTTGTCATAATGTGAGGAAAAGTTAAAACAAAAAAGGATGGTAGGTATTACGCGGATCTAAAATAATTCCATCAGACAAGATACTTGTCAAATCTATGCAATACTTTACCACTAACCACCATTTTAAAAAGCGAGACTGTTAGTGACAGAGAGTTAGACGAAAGAAAAAATATCTCACAGCAAAGTGTTAAGGCATCTCCGTTGAGTGATCCTGACAGCAGCGCAGACACACTTAGAATGAGGCTCGGGGGATGCTCCGGGAAAAAAAAAACACGCCTCCAGCGCTAGAGACTGACCCGCTGTAGGCGTGATACAAACATCAAATAGGGTGTAACAAGTGTTTAGAAAGAGGATTTTGTTGAAGCAAATTTATCCGTACCTAGTTGTAAAATACGAAAGGTGTTTTTTTGTGAATTGAAAAATTGGACAGCTATTCTGTAACAATGGCTACGACATCATCACCTAAAACTCCTGAGAAGAGTGTCGAGTTAGCTATGGAACAGCTAATGCTGGCCCCGAGGAAGGTAAAACATGGTCCGTGTCTGGCCAATTTCCTCCACGAACCTTTGGACAATGTTAAGCGTGAGTTTCATCTATCCGGCAATCGTATTTGTAGTTACGATTTTGACAAGAGCAACCGCGAGGTCAGACTGAGCACCGTGGACAGTGAATAAAGGGTTACGTACGACACGAGCGAGGATCCTGATCTGTTTTTCACAGTAAAAGATTGGTGTTTATTTTACAATTATGTCTGGCAGGATTAAAAAGATGGAGGCGATGATCCTCTATTCATAGGCGAATGGAACGGTGTCACTCCAGGAATGCGTTACAGAGTGCTCGGGGATCACATTAACAAGTAAGCTGATGATTATATATATATATATTCTTTGCAGCGACCGCCTCCTGGATTTACCTGAACGTGCATGCCCAATATCTGAAGCGGACCATCTTAAATACTATAAGATTAAATTTTTGTTTCCGTGGAAAGACGTGCCTGCGTTAGAGGAGATATTTGGAAAGATAGACAAAATGTTTAAGTGGTGCGAGGCGTTTGACAGATACAACAACATAAAAGTGAAAATGTTTCACCCTGAATGGTGTGTGGCCACCCGGAGAGGGGTTCATGTGGCCCCGCCTACCATCTATAATCATTAAATACGCACGTCAGGGACCTATGTGGAAATAGACTTTGAGCGACATCACCACCACCAACATGACTCAAGAAAATACTTCGCCAGCTCAACACTTTGTATGCGATGACAACGCATCACCCCCGTGGTCAACGACGGACAATGACGCCTGGCTGAACAAATTCTGTACAGAACTCGGATACCATAACCTCACTTTCCTCGCAAAGTACAATCCGCCACCTCCCCACGCTGATCCATCTGACACGGCAAATTCTGAAAATGTCTCGGACACCGTCGATGGTTGCATCGGGGTGATTGGACATAAGATCATTAAAGCTGTGTGGTGGAAGTGGAAGGTCTGGCAGAACTCCGGACGAAACTTGTGGATGAAACCTGCGAGTAGGCAATTTACGACGCTGTTGACAGCTGGAAGAAGAGTACACCTGCTGATTCTGATTAACCGTGGGGACATGGGTAACCTCTGCAGAACAAACTGTCTGGAAAAACTTGTATTTAAACAAAGAATTAAGAGTGAAATAACTTTTTTATTGTATAAGATTATAGATGATGAGAGTGAATGTTATGTGGACAATGAACGTTTAACGAAATTAGAAAAACAAATGTTAGCTGTGAGGGGCATATCGGAGGAGTGGTCTGTTATGACAACTCAGTGCCTCACAAACACGTATTACCCACGCATGACTGTTAAAAATATTCTTGAACTTATGCCTGAATGTGAAGAAAGTCTTAAAATAGGTAACATTTTATGTCTTTGTACTTATGTAACCGATGTGTGTGTAATGTTGTTGTCAAGAAATGATCCGATAGACGTATATAAAATTATTGACATGCTAGTTGAACATATGATAGAGAAAAATGTTTTAATGTGTGTGAAATTCCTTCAATATCTAGATGATGTATAATTAGATAATGTACAACCAATCAAATTGAGCTTGTATGTGTCTTCTGCAACGATTGCAAATAAAAAGCTTTTGAACCTAATAACTCTGTCATTGTTTTGTGTAAACAGTAGTAGTGGTAAGATGTCTGAATTAATGAAAAAAGTGTACTACAACCCAGCGCACCCTGGTTCTTTGGGAGGTAAAGAACGATTAAGACGCGGTGTACTACAGGAATACGGGGTAACTCTGAAGGATAAAGAAATATCAGATTGGCTATCATCTCAGGACACTTATACATTACACAGGACAGCACCTATCAAATACAAACGGAATAGAGTGATAGTGTATGGAAAAGATGTACAGTTTCAAGCAGATCTTGTTGACATGTCTGCTTTTTCGAAAGAAAACGACGGTATCAATTTTTTACTGACTTGTATAGATGTTTTTAGCAAGTATGCATGGGTGCGTCCGCTGAAGAATAAGACAGGTGCAGAGGTAACGAAAGCATTCGCCTCTATACTCAAAGAAAAACGTATACCACAAAAATTACAGACTGATAAAGCATTTTTCAACAAACATTTCCAACAACTGATAAAAAAGTATAACATACATCATTTTGCTACAGCAAGTGATGTAAAATCATCTTGTGTGGAGCGATTTAATCGCACTATTAAATCATTTATGGCTCGTTTTTTAACGGCTATCAATTCAAAGCGTTACTACAATATCTTACAAGATCTTTTGAAGGATATAACGCCAGTTATGACAAAAGTATTAAAATGTGACCGTTGGACGTTAATAAAGAAAATGAGACAGATGTGTTCAATAATCTGCATGGAAAGTTACGTAAAGGAACACCTATCTTTAAGTATAAAATAGGAGATGTAGTTAGAGTTTCAAAAGTTAGAGGTGTATTTTCGAAGGGTTATGAACAGAATTACATCGAGGAATATTTCACTATAGCCGCTCGTATACTGCGAAACCCTCCAGTGTACAGACTACAAAATTATGACAGTGATGTTATCGACAGTTGTTTTTATGAAAAGGAATTACAAAAGATCATTGTGAACCAAGACAAATCGTTTAAAATAGAAAAGATTTTAGATCGAAAAAAGAGTGGTCGCCAAGTGCTTTGTCTTGTCAAGTGGCTGGGCTGGCTTACTAAGTTTTCCTCATGGTTACCAGAAAAGGAGATCCTGGACATACAGAATCCATTAAAGTAACAACCCGAGGTGTCATAAGTAGCATTTGTGAAAAACTACACCATGAGTGAGGGTGGCTTTTATATCACGCTACCTTGTAATGCATCTATGGATGTTTACCCTGACAATCATATCTCAAATTACAAAACGAGACTAGCAAGTATGAACCTCAAGGGTCAATGGGAAGTTGGTTTAATTGAATTTTATTATCCTATTTCCTGGTACACTTTTAATGAGGAGGATGCCACATTTATTATTAACACCGACCCTAATATACTGGAATATGATGAGAGACATTACAAAGAGGACAGTGATGTGATTATCTACATTAAAGAAACAAATCTACAAAATGTATCTAAAGTGTGCAATACGTTAAAGTTGGGTTATTATGAAGATGTACTATTTCTGGTTAGAGAAATCAATGCCAACCTTCCACCAAAAGTCACACTTGGTTATGATCACATCAAAAACAGGATATTTCTAAAAGCACCGACAAACACATCTTTGATATTTTATGTGAAGTTGGCTATTATTCTAGGATTAAAGTCTGGTGTGTCTCTGGGAACTGCAAAGCAGCAACCCGAAAATAGTTCTGACGGGCGCACCTGTCGTCACATATGCACCGCATCAAGCTGACATAAGAGGTGCATTTTATAGCATGTACATATACAGTGATATGATCGAATATCAACCAGTAGGTGATTCGTACGTACCGCTACTGAGAACTGTACATATAGACGGTACAACTAACGACAGCGTTAGTGTTAGATTTGACAAGCCGCATTAGGTACCTGTGAATAAATCTAATATTACAGATATCTGCATTGAGGTTAAAGACGATCAAAACAAACACGTGCGTTTCACTTATGGTAAAGTTGTGGCTAAACTTCACTTCAGACCGGTGAAATAAGTTTTAGTTTTAGCAAAACTATTACGCAGCTATGGACCCCGAGCGATATGTTACATACTACAGGAACCAGGCAGGTAACGGGTTACCAGGATATGCAGGCGGTCCTGTTATGTACAGAGCAGGCATAGGTGGCATCTTCAAATCTCTTTTTAGGACGGCACTACCTCTGTGTACCTAACTGCTGCTAGAAATATAGCTAGCGATGTTGTGACCAGCGCTCTATCAAGATCGTATAACGACAATAATAATAATAATAATAATAATAATAATGGACAAAATGGCAACAGGTTAATGGTGATGTCACAAGGTTCTTTTAAACCACCGGGTGAGCGTCTACGTAGGGGGAGTGGCCGTGTGAAGAAAGCTAAACGTCGCAGTAACAAACGCGCTGGCCCAAAACGTAGCAGGCGTCCCCGCACTAAATGTGTAAAGAAAACCGTCCGTACCAAAAGACTTCTGAACACTATTTTCTAATCATGGCTCTACTCCATCGCATGTCCGAGGAGTGTATTAAATCAGAGTTAGACTTATTTACGATCCCCATGACACAGACGTTCATTGAAAAAATACTTATGTCGAAATACCACCTCTATCAGCAATAACTGATTCATCACCGTTATAATTGTTTTATCGCTGGCACGGGAGAGGATTATTTGGATCTTAATAACACTCTTTTATACACTAGACTCAAAATAACCGGACCCGACGGTTCTAATATACCAGATGGAGCACCTGTCGGTTTAATAAACTATCCGGGAGCATGTATATTCTCACAGGTGGATGTCTCTCTACAGATGTTTGATTGAAGCTCTGATTAATTTTGGAACAGATACACTCGAAAGTGTCTTTTTAGCCGGTTTGTTCTACAAAGATACACCGGGGCACATGGATGCTACTGACCCCGCTGGAGAAAATACGGGGTTAATGAAGAGAGCTGCATTTAGCAATGCTAGTAATGTGATACAATTACTAGCCCCCATTCATAGTGACATTTTCTTTCAAGAAAAATTAATGTTGAACGGTGTAGATATAAAAATAAGAATGACAAGAGCTAAAGATGAGTTCTGTCTAATGCGCAATGATGCATTGCTTATAGACTCAATATTGTGTCAGCATCTCTTTTTGTCAAAAAAATTACCGTTTCACCAGGCGTCCAGTTGGGGCATGCTCAGGCGCTTCTAGGCATTACTGCTAAATACCCCATAGACCATTTGTGTGTGAAGAATTTTTCTATCCCAGCCGGTTCTCGCGTATCTAATCAAGAAAATCTTTTTCTCGGGACACTACCAAAATCAATCATTTTGGCAATGACCGAAAATTCTGCCTTTTCAGGGGTGTATGATAAAAACCCCTTTGCTTTTAAACATTTTAACCTGGAGTTTTTGGCTTTATATCAAGACGGCGTCCAAATTCCGTCCAAACCGTTTCAACCGGAATATGAGAGCGGATCAGCCGTTAGGGACTTTTATCAACTCGTGACGGCTACCGGAAGACATCTTAAAAATCAACCTCTTGTAATAGATCGTCAGGATTTTCTAAACGGATACACGCTCTACGTGTTTAATTTGACCCCTGATGAAGATTGCTCGAATCATGTTTCACTAATTAAATCGGGAAATATTAGACTAGAAGCATGATTCAGACAACCTCTCAGACAATCCATAACCATTATCGTATATGCGATTTTTGATTAAATTGTTGAAATATCCAATCGAAGACAGGTGTTAGTGGATTATTACTGAGGAGGAAGGAAAATGAATATGGTTCAACTAACGTCTGTTATGGAAAAGATTGATCACAATACAAGTTTTTTTAGGAGTGCTCCCCAGCGATTATCTACCCAAAGTGACCGTAAAGAAAACCCAGTCTATGCTTATTTTTAACTCTGACCCCTCCACAAAACCGGAAAATGTTGTTAAACTGTACCATGATGATCTGATTAAAAATGATAATATAGTTGCACGATTTGTAAAGAGAATGAAACCTTCTCTCTGCGATACATTTAATTGTATTAAGTGTGTACAAAATTGTAAAAGGTGCCTTTAGTGCGTCTAGAACTGTGTTATTATTTTATGTTTAATAAATAAAAAATGCTATGCAATCTTGAATGTCAACAATATGTTTGTACTGTATAAATAAAGACAACGTATAGACAGACATCTTTTTTTCATCTTTTTTATTAACATAAAAAACTTAATACATAACACAACACAATTATTTCAAAAACATATTTACACACACACACAAAAAATAAATAAAAAATTAAAAAGATAACCAGGCAGTAGTATTGAGTGAGGGTGAATTAAACAACTGTCCAACAGCGGCAGTAGATTGTGACATAGTCTTTGACGTGTGCTTTTTACGACCGCCTTTTTTCATGGGGTTAGGCGAATGCCTTTTAAGGGTTTCAACCGTGCCTTTAACCTGCGGATTCGTGATAGTGGAAAATGGTATATTTAAAGTTGCCAAAGCACCCAGAAATTCATCCCAACCGCGCGGTCTGGATTCATCACGGAGCGTGTGAGGTGCCGTTATACTTTTGACCAAATCCAACATGTGTGAACCTACGATTACATTCCCTTTATATACAAACTCCCCAGAAATTGTCCATGAAGACACTTGTTTGGCATTAGACATTTTATTCAGAATGAGTTTGATGTTTTTTAAACTTCTTTGCGGCACATTGTTTAAGATTTCATTGACAATCTGATCCTCGCTTTCATCATGCGACGGTGCAGCAGCAGGTGCACTAACAGGTGCAGTGGCAGGTGCAGTAGCAGGTGTATTAACAGGTGTAATAGCAGATACATCGGGATGAATAGCGTCCGTTTTCAGTAGTGAAAGAGTTAAAGTACTGCTCTCCAAATCACCTTGTTTTACTATAGTTGAAAGTGAAAGTGAAAGTGAAGTGACATTCAGCCAAGTATGGTGACCCATACTCAGAATTTGTGCTCTGCATTTAACCCATCCGAAATGCACACACACAGAGCAGTGAACACACACACACACTGTGAACACACACCCGGAGCAGTGGGCAGCCATTTATGCAGTTGGGGGTTCGATGCCTTGCTCAAGGGCACCTAAGTCGTGGTATTGAAGGTGGAGAATCTAAATCACTCCTCTGCAATACGTTTCGTATAGCCGCATCTAAATCGTTCTCCACAGTTTGTTGAATTGTCTCACAAGCACCTGCAGTTCTTAATTTATTCATCTGATTCTGAGGGATTAGGTAAAGTTTTTCGGCATATTCCATTTCTAATGCTGTCTGGAGGTAATTAAACTAGTGATGAATGGTATTGCCACACTTAACAGAGGTACAAGAAAACCGACTCGTTGTTTAATCAACCGCTTTTTACTTTTGATGTTAATCTTTTTACTAGCTGCGTATTTGATCTCCTGTTTTTTTTTTCTTTTTTAACCTCCGGAACTGGAGGGTGTTTAGAGGTATGTTGCCCTGAAGTACATTAAGAGCTATCTCACACAGGGATAGAATCAGCTGATCTGATACTGACTGTAAAATAAAACGGCGTTGTCTCGGTGAAGCCTTATATAATAGTTTTAAAAGAGGTAAGTTTTTACACAGCCTATCACTCATTTTCTTTTCTGTACATACACCACCTGTTGATCTGAAAACAATTCTGATCTGAGACAAAAACGCTCTGGTGTTTTAGCTTTAAAGTCAATCAAAAGGAATCCGTAAGGCTGATTGGTGGCATCCTTATAACATTCCATAAAGAATTTTGTATTTACAGGGTAAATCTGGTGTCCTAAAGTCATTATTTGCATCGAGTCTCTCGGACTCTTGTACAAAATAAGATAGTGAGTATTGAGTGCGATAGTCCTACTGGTTTTACCGTGAAAAAACAGATTCTGGGTTATCAATATGATAGAAAATGGTATATGATGCACGTATTGTGTGAAAGCTCGCGAGAGTTTGCCGTTTGAAAATAACTCACACATCAGGTCATCACGGATAATAAGTACATTGACATTAGGCTTTATTAAAGTTTCATTGGTTAAAGAGTTTGGAATACCTTCAATAAATTTGATATGATACAATGACAACAGTTCATCATACAAAGGTTGCCAACAACTGTATAAAAATACAATACTGTCAATTTTTACATTGATCAACCTTTAGCTTTAAGAGTCACTTTATTTTTTGTGGTTTTAAAGGAATATGTTTTCGGTCCCATTGACGCGAAAGTACTTATGAAATCTCCATCATCAATTTCTTCCATCAACTCACCAAGATATGCACCTGTTTTAGGTACCCAATCTCCATCTTTCAATACAAAGATAACGCTGTCTGTATCTACATAAAAAATACGGGACCCTAACTGATCCATGAGCTCATATAACTCCAGACGCCCGTAAGCCGTGGTAAATACAGCGATGAACACATAAACATCACTCGCGGGGGCGGGGTCTTCATCGGCATAGCACCATTGAACTAAAGCCACAGTGCACACAAAGCACACAAATGAGAAATGTTTAATGACGCCTCCGTTTCCAAAGATATAGCAGGCGAAATCTTCAGGGTCTGTTAAAAGCTCCGCTGTAGCTTGATTACACCTAAGACCAAATCTACCCCAAAGCGAATTCAATAAATATTTATTTATAGATCTGCGTGCGGGGTTAAGTGCTATTTTGTCAAGGTCGAGCTGAACTCCCTCCTTCTCAAAATAATCTCTGAGGTAAGACTCCTTTTCATCATCTGTCCCTACGTGTGATGGAAATCCTGAAGCCTCTTGTTTGAATTTGAGAAACGTCTTAACATAACCGCTGAATAAAGTGTCTGATGTCTGCGGAAAATGCCAGACTTCCTCAATTCTGACTACTGAATAAGCTTTATCAATAGCCCTGGAGAGCTCGACAGAGGTCCAAACTCCTGAAATGATTCTTTCATCATCACTGTGCTGACACCGACCCTGATACTGCGCCTCAGCACAGGTGCGACACAGCGCAAATAGTAGTTTCCCCTGAGAGGATTTTGCAGGTAATATTGGATGCAGTAGTTTATGTGGGGGCAGTACACTGCATTTAATGAGACCGAAATAAGATTTGACCGGTTCAAAATCTTTTAAAATGACCTCAGGATGCCCGATAGGGTAGGTTTTACACGACTGTACATACGGATATAGAGATGTGAAATCCAGATATGACACGTGTTCGCCCTCGGCGGTCTCGTGGTACAAGCGGAGTGCGTTCATGCGTCCGCCGTAAAGTGCTTCTCTAGGATTCAGTCTCGCTGGTGCATTATAATTACTCATAAATGCAATGACATTGGGATCGTTTTGTTTAGCAGCCTCCCACTGACATTCCCAAATCTTGTGCACCTTGAGATTATAGGTATTACACAAAACGTTCATCTTATTGTCAGATTGTCTTCTGAGCAGTCCAAAAGGTGTTTTTGACACAGGAATCAAATCGTTAGGATTAAAACGACAACAATGCCCGTGCCAGAAACATCCGAGATTTTTTTTGGTTAAAAAAAGTGTTTTGAACACTTTCATAGCACAGCCGGCTAATGTTATACATCCGAAAGGATCTACGTTAGTACATTCTACAAACTCTTTTCTGTATCAGCCGCGTGACGCAAGGATTCGTTGAGCTGTTGTTGACACTCAATGATGTTCCTCAAAATCACCACCACATCACTTTGTGCATTACCGACGATCTCTTCTGCACCCTGATAGGACAATGCTTGACCACTCAAACCGATAAGTTTGTCAAACCGTCGATTAACACGGTGAAGCATATCATAATCAAGCCTTCTATTTAAATCACGTTCACGGAACAGCTCTTGAGGGTCTTCGTTAGGTAGCTCTTCCGTCTCCTCCTCGCTTGCCGAATCGTTAAAAGACGCACGATCCCAGGCGCTCACCATAGAATCGCTCCAGGCTGTTAGCCCTCCTTCGTCATATCCTTGATCTGTAAATGTAGATAAAGGTTTTATTATTATTTTGTTGAATAAAACGCAAAACATAAAACGTAAAAGCAATTTTTTTCTGTTTTAATACATACCGTTATTCTCCGAAGTCCTTAAACGACTGGTGGTTGGTACATCATCCGTTCCCCACTCCGGTAACCTCAAACGTTTCACCCCCTGACCCTCCGAGTGTCGCGGCCTACACATAACGCTAGCTTCGGTGCGAATGCTTGAGACATCTGGGAGATTGTGAGAAGATCCCTCGGGAGCCGGAGTGTCGGCGGAGGCAGGATTTGTGACGTGTCCTTTGGCGTGTTGTGATTCGGCGCTAATCTCAACCTCTTGTGCGACATTTTCTGGCGGAGTTATCAGCTCCTGATTGTTGACAACAGCTTGTTCGTCTGTCAAAAAAAAAAAAAAAAACATTTCATTATTATTCTGGCAAGCATGTTATGTGAAACTTCATTTTAACTTATTGAGAAAAAGGCTTACCGTTATTAACAGCTTCGGGTTCATCACAGGCAAACAACACGTTCTCATCAACTATAAGAATGATAGCAACGTTATTGACGTTATTATTATTAACCATTGAATTAATAAAATAAAATTGGAAAATACTCACATAACTCTTCAAGGATCTAATCCAAACCTTCATCGAAGTCCTGATTCTCAAAACCACCTAGAAATCATCCGCGACACATTAAACAAATATTCACTTTAAAATATATTTAAATAATTTGTATAAAACAAAAAAAAAATCTCACCCTGGTAGTTGTCTGCCATTGTTTCGTTATTGTTGGTTTTGTAACGTAGCACGGCTTGAAGATAATTTGCAGGTAATCAGTATGACAAAACTTTTAGATAGCTGGGTATCCCCTGTGGGCGTCTCTTGAGAACACCTCTAAATATAATAAACTTCAGTAGAAGAGACCCTAATAACATAACATAATCTTTAATACTCATACACGTTGATTTATGTATATGATTTTTACAACTTGACTGAATGTATCTGTTACTGGGCTGATCTGCGCCAGACACCGTCTGGCCTTTATCACATATCCTGGTGAGTAAAGACGCCCTTTCATCTCGACGGGAGTAGATACGGCATTAACTTCATTTGTTTGAAATGCACAGATTTTTAACAAACCAAAAATCAATGTGTTGATATCTGTGTAGCGTTTCTCCCGCAAAGTATTGCGAATCGTTTGCGTTTAAAAGTTATTTAATCTTACATTGGAAATCAAAGATCTTAATAAGTCAAAGTCTTAAATTAAAATAAGTGTGTGTGTGCATGTGTGTGTGTGTGTGTGTGTTGAGCCCTGCATTGATACTTGAAAATAAATGTAATTATAATAAATTTGAATTGTCCTATATATATATATATATATATATATATATATATATATATATATATATATATATATATATATATATATATATATATATATGATATATTAATCCTAACACTGGGATGTATGAGTGGCTTGGTTTTTGGCGGTTAAATGACACCGCCTCCAGATGCCGACACGGTCACGTTTCGATGCACAACTTGAGACATTGATATATTTCTTTTCCTACTATATTGTTAAATGGGGATACTTTTAACGACATATGTCTGTTTTATTTACTACATAACACGACACAAGCGCGGCAGAAGGAAAGTGTGGGTGTGTGTGTGTGTGAGAGATTGTTTGTAAGTCATATTCTACAAGCTTGTTTGTACATGTGCTTGTATTTGCATGTTTGGGTATATTTACGTGTATTTATACTTTTTGTATATTTGTGTGTGCATATGTGTGTGTGTGTGTTGAGGCTTGAAAAATCAAGGTACGCGTGTTTGTATAAACTGTTTGCATTGGTTTCTGAAAAATCACCTTGTGAATAAAAATAGGAAATGTAATTAAAATAAAACCACTGATATATATATATATATATATATATATATATATATATATATATATATATATATATATATAAAACACCCTCTGAAATTAGTTAGTTTCACAAGTCAGTTACAAGCATTTCAAAACCCGTTAGATGTGTTTACAGCCACTCATGTCTAACTGATATGCAGGCTCCAGTAATCACACACACACACACCAGAAGCCGGACACAATCGCGTTTCGATGGTTGAGATGACATCTCTTTCCTGCTATATTGTTAAACCGAGTATTTTTAATTACATATGTCTGTTTTATTTACTAGATAACGCGACACAAACTTACAAACTGGACAGAAGGGAAGTGTGTTTGTCTGTGTGTGTCTGTGTGTGTTAATTGTCATAGCTTGAGAAATTAAGCTTAACAAAAATAAACGATCTATCAAAGGCAATAGTCTAGACTAGTCGTAGATTAGAGTAATTAACTTAATAATTAAAAACAAATAATGCTTTTTCAACGTTGTTTTTTATTTTTTATTTTTTAAGACTAAAAGTAAATAAAAATCCTATAGGCCTACATCATTTAAAAAGTCCAAATTGACCTTATGTTTAAACGGATACAAAGTTTTCACTAATTAAGGACTGATGTCTATTTATTAAAAAACTACTTAGTTTAATTATTTTAACATTTAAATCTATTTGATGTTGGTATCACGCCTACAGCGGGGGCAGTCTCTAGCGCTGGAGGTGTGTTTTTTTTCCGGAGCATCCCCCGAGCCTCATTCTAAGTGTGTCAGGATCACTCAACGGAGATGCCTTAACACTTTGCTGTGAGATCTTTTTTCTTTCGTCTAACTCTCTGTCACTAACAGTCTCGCTTTTTAAAATGGTGGTTAGTGGTAAAGTATTGCATAGATTTGACAAGTATCTTGTCTGATGGAATTATTTTAGATCCGCATAATACCTACCATCTTTTTTTGTTTTAACTTTTTCTAACATTGTGACAAAACGCCAAGTTTTCTGGTTTGTATCGCCGCTTTACATTTGTTTCTTTTTTAGTTTGATGTAAGGTACAAATGCTTTATTTTCTACCTGGTAACAAAACACCTTTTAAAATACATCTTTTTCACGTGTTGCTTAACGAAACGTATCTGTTAGTTTTTGACTTGTTTAGTTGTTTTAGATAAATAACCAGTAGTTTTCTTTAATTTGTTACAACTTTAACAACGTTTTACACTTTTTCAACTATGAAAACGATCATTACATCATTTCGTATATGTTTATAACCTTTTTCTTGAAATGCACTGTGTACTTAAAACCTTAATAAAAATTTCCCTTATACCATTTTCATGATTTCACCCTTTCCACAGTTTAAAAAAAAGCACATCGTTTCCCAACACATTTCCCCTCCCTCACCGAAATTCCTTCTTAGGTTCATAAGTTCATATTTAGGTCACTGGGGTGTACAGGGAGGGGAGGGGAGGGGGTGTACAAACAGGTGTCCAGAACAGATGGCTTTTATGACCCCAGATTTTTGAGAGATAACCCGCCCTGGATCCTCTCTTTCACCCTCTGGCTGCATTTACACTGGGCCTTAACATGCAACATGTATCTGGATGTTGTCCACATACACATTGAAAAGACAAGTGTAAACGCATTTCTGATGGCAATGCTATCCGATCAGTGTGTCCTGGTCAAGAGGTAGTCAAGGATACATCGATCGGTTATCCAGATAAAGAAGTGTGCTGCTGATGTTGACAAGTTTAAATGCACCATGTTCTGATTGACTGGTGATCCAATGTTGATGCAGATGATCTGACTCCAGTTTCTTGTGTCAGATTCGCTGGCTGCCAATTGTGGATGCAACCAATCAGGGCTGGAAGAGCCGACAGTTTTGTTGACGTCTGTGTGTGAGTGTAACACACACACACACACACACACACACACAAGCACACACACAGAGAAAGTGTCCTTATAAACAATGTTTACATTGTAATACCCTCATTAACATATATTCAAATACACAAATAGTGAACACAAAATTTCTAAATGACACGCTGTGGAAAATACTGTAACTCCTTCATCCATGAACATGTTTAGCTCAAGTCCAGGCATTTAGTAATGATATATCAAGGTCATGGCTGTCAACTGAATCTTGTTTTGTTAAATCAGGAAATTCTGTCTCTTTGTGAGAAGAAACCAAACTGATCTTGGTGAGGAGCTGAAGGCATTCTGTCTGTTTCTGCAGTCTGAGAATGGTTTCATGTTTTTCAGTCTGCAGGTGCAGCAGCGACACAGTTGACATCCTCATCTTTTCAGTCTTTCTTTGTTCATCTTTACTACTCTCCGGTCTGTCTTCTGCCAGATACGTGAAACCGGAAACAAGAAGTGAGTGACTGTCGTGTAAGTGAAAACATTCAATCAGCTGCAAGGTCATGAAATGCGCCAGTGATGTAAGAAAAAATAGTCAGTTTAGTGTCACACATATAGGGCTCTGTTTACACCTGGTCACTTCATTTGTTTTCTCTGATAGGATATCTATCTGATTTTCAGATTTATACTTGACCACATGAACGTGTTTCTACAAAACAGATATAAGTCCAATCTTCAATTCCCGTGCTATATACAGTTCACCTCAAGGACGGCAACAGTTAAACGATGCATTTTGTTCATCATCAGCTAATTTCAAGATCAGAGACCACAACAAGAGTGAGAGCGGCATCAGCACAGGAAAGATAATATTGTGTGTTGTGCATCTGTGACATTCATTCAGTTTTATTTGCATCCGTTTGTGTGTCGGTCTGCTGAAATATGGAAACAGATTAGACTCAATAACACTTCACACAAAAGACACGGTGTACACATGTATCCCAATTCACATGCATGAAACCCAATTCACATGAAAAAAAAAAAAAAACATATACACTTTTATATATAATTCACCTGCACAAAATAATAAAAAAGAAAAAACATAAAGTCTGATTCACAAATGCAAAACCCAATTCATAGATGTACAATTGTATACAAAATTATGAATATTTAAAATTCACGAGTTCGTCATGGACTGTGAATGTGTGAACCACATTGGATTTTTGTGCAAACTCCAACCATGTGGTAGGATTCTCTTAAGCCAGTCAGATTTGAGCTTGTCAATTTACCAATCATAACCCACTGTGTGCGTGGATACTTGGATGTTATGTCATCAATGCAAGACCACGATTCAAGTCACAGGAGAGGTTAGTTCAGCTGATCGTCTCATTTCAAATAACCAGCCTTGTAAATGTGTATTACTTTATCTTTGCATGCTTAAAACTTGAAAGTAAAATCATTGAGACATTACTGTGATCAGTGTTAGCCAGCAGCTTCTGTTTAGTCCTGTTTAGTGTGTTATGATTTAATATTGGTCGATTCTTATGTTTATTTAATAAATAATCATTGTCCATGTTGATGACATACTACATTAAGATATCAGATTCATAAAAAAAGATTTTGACTGATGGGACATTTCGCAAATAAATTAAACATTATGAAAATATATTTTTGTATATTTTTTCAAGCAGTCTCTTGTGTCTCTTGCAGAGCTTGTCTTGTGTATAAAGTCCTGCAATGGCACACATTCAGCTGATGATGTTTGTTATAACATGCACACAACGGAAACCATGTACATTTCATTTTAGTTTGTTTATGCTGAAAATATTATTTATTTCAGAATTGTGAGGCTGATGATGTACAAATTTCAGAGATACCCATGACCCTGCTGCTCCTAATTCATCCAGAGTTTGTTATGCATTGTTAAAGGGGGGGTGAAATGCTCGTTTTCACTCAATATCCTGTTAATCTTGAGTACCTATAGAGTAGTACTGCATCCTTCATAACTCCGAAAAGTCTTTATTTTTATTATATTTATAAGAGAAAGATAGTCTGTACCGATTTTTCCCGGAAAAACACGAGCGCCTAGAGGCGTGACGTGTGGGCGGAGCTAAAGAATCACGAGCACCAGTAGGCTTTTGTGTTGAGAGCATGTGGAAACTGTGACACAGATCCAGAGGCTGAAATTTAACAAGAGCAGCATCAGCAAAGGCGTCTCTATGTGGTATGTACTGAAACTGTATATATTTGCTTAGCGGTTAAAGTTCCACTTTATGTCGTCTTTTTTTTTATTTTTTATTTTAAGCTGTACATGTGGAAAGTGCAGTTTGATAGCAACATCGCATGTTGTTTACTTGATGTGCTCACGCGCTGATAGCTAAGTTAACAACACAGAGATATTTGAAGCAGTTTTACTCACCGCATGTGGTTCCAACACACAATCGTGACCCTTTTCCGTTGGGACTGCATTATCCTTAAGAAATAAACGATGTGCAATCCGAAATGCAGGGAACAAACAAAAACACTTGCACAACTCCGTTGATGCTCTGTAAAAATAAACTCCATCCACTGGTCCCTTAATGCTGTTTCTCTTTTGGTAATCTGTGCAGGGTTGTCTTGCCCTGGCAACCAAAAACACACTTCTTTTGTGACATCTTGCGACGCTCTCTCGCTCTGATCAGGCTGTGCTCTGATCAGGCTGTGCTCAGCCTCTCAGTGCTCTGCTATACGGGAGCGCGCGCTCTTCTGCCGGACCCATATAAGGAAATTCCGCTCCATCTAACGTCACACAGAGCCATACTCGAAAAAAACTTTCCGAAACTTGTGACAAACCGGAAGAGGTTTTTTTTGGAACAAAAATACTCCTTCAAACGTACAACTTAATTTTTGAAACTTTGTCCATGTTTAGCATGGGAATCCAACTCTTTAACAGTGTAAAAAACTCAGTATGCATGAAATAGCATTTCACCCCCCCCTTTAAATGTGCTAGAAGTTCTTCAGTCAAAGGGTATTAAGACATCATTTACACTGAATTTACACAGCTAGCACAGTGTCCCATTTAGAGTCTTTATCAGTCTTTAAAAGTAAATGTCATGGCCGAATAATACATACATGTAATACATTGTACAATCTGACTTTGCTGCAGCCTGGAATTGAACTACTGGTTTCGTCTGGTCAGAGGAGAACTGAACCCAACTGAGCCTGGTTTCTCCCAAGGTTTTTTTCTCCATTCTGTCACCGATGGAGTTTCGGTTCCTTGCCGCTGTCGCCTCTGGCTTGCTTAGTTGGGGTAACTTCATCTACAGCGATATCATTGACTTGATTGCAAATAAATGCACAGACACTATTTAAACTGAATAGAGATGACATCACTGAATTCAATGATGAACTGCCTTTAACTATCATTTTACATTATTGAGACACTATTTTCCTAATGAATGTTGTACAGTTGCTTTGACACAATGTATTTTGTTTAAAGCGCTATATAAATAGAGGTGACTTGACTTATATAAAGTGATAAAATAACTGAATAATGTATACTGAACAATCTTTGCTGCATTCCTTTTTATGATCATGATTATAGTCTGTCTTTGTCTGACCAGCATAAACTCCTCAACTAAGCAAATAAAAATCTCTGCTTCCCAACATCATCTGGTGCATTGTAATTAGGGGTGTGACGGTTAGTATAGTTGAACACTGTCATTAGAACTCTATAACTGCCAAAACCGTGTAATTAAAATATTTTTTACAAACATTTTTATCAAAAATTATTTTCATTTTTAGATAGGATCATAAGATGCGCAATATATCGGGAGACATGGTTTTTACCACTTAATGAAGTTTTGTAAATCTTCAGACATGATATTTATCACTTCAAAAATTTTTGCTTTGTAGAAAACCTTTCTTAAAAACGAATTTCGTTTTGAACAAATTTTATCTTAATTTTAATAAATAGTTCATCAACCAATTGCATGTATTTTAATAAATAAAAAGCAAATATAGCAGACAATGATAACCGTGACATGGAAGCACCAGCGCGCCACATTCACTTGCACTGCACTGTGAACTAGAGCGCATCTCATCATAAATGAAACTCAGCGTAGGCCTATGCCTCATACATTAGCATTAAATATCTTTGCTGCATCCTTTCTAGAACAGACAATGGCTTTTTTTTGCGGCTTGCATCAGCAAAGCATTGCATCGCCATAGACCGCAAAACAATCAGCGGATGGCGGGTGGGTGCGGCTTTGAAATTTGCTCAAAAAACGTTGGCGCGGATGATGAGTTTTGTGACAGATCTCCTTAATAAACCGAGGTCTGAAATCTCTGCCCCTTTACCGATCAGAGCGCGCGCTGACACGGAGTTAACCCGCTATCTCCAAGAACAACCAATTGACTCTACGACAGATCCACTAGCATGGATCACCCCCCCCCCCCGATGGTTATGTTATGAACCGTCACATTTGACTCACGTCATAAACGTCATCACCAGTTCTGAAACCGGCACACCCCTAATTGTAATCTCAAAGATCACAACACAACACAACACAAGACTAAACTTTAATATTGATAATTGGTAATCACACTAATCATAATTATAATTAGTCGATTGACAGGCTGATTGGCTAAAGATTACGAGTGTCTCACATGGGAGGAGTTTGCTGCCAGGAAAGTCTAAAAATCACACAAATCCAAGGTTGTTCACACATCCACAGTCCATGAAGAACTCCTGAATTGTATGTAAATATTCTACATTTTTGTACACAGTTGTACTTCTGTGAATTGGGTTTTGGATTTTTGAAACGTATCTTATGAATGTATATTGCTATTATATTCTCATAATTAGAATAAGCAAATATATATATATATATTAGTGGTGGGCCGTTATCGCCATTAACGTGCTGCGTTAACGCAAAACTCTTATAAAATTAAAAAAAAATTATCGGCGATAAAAAAAAATATCTCTAATCGTTAATCTATTCTCAAAGTTGGGTTGGGAGCTGGGTGTATACTAAGCAAGCTATGATGACTTTCACCTTGATATTTTATATAACTGACTCGCTGAGGACAGCCTAAAAAGATGCTCAGGACAGTTGACGGGCCACTGCTGCGCATCGTCACGAAAGCTTATCTTTCTCACGTGTTGTTAAGCCGTACCGCTTGTCGATTTAAACATTAAAGCATCCAAAAACTAGACGCGGAAAAGCTGAACAGAGTAGCGCGTGGCATTAGGTGCGCACGAGAGAGAGAGACACTGAACCGAGCTTTCTTCTGCGAAGTTCTCCTCGAAGTTCCTCCTGCACCCGAACGAACAAATACAAATCGCAGTTTGAACAAACAAAAAGATGTGAAAGAGCCCAATTCAACACCACGGTGTTCTGGTGTTCAGGGCTCGCCCAGAGAAAGGCGTCTCAAAACACTAGAACATCGAATTTGCTTTTTTTTGCTCTTGTGCCGACAAATATATACAAAATATGTCAAAATATCCACCTTGGAAATTATTCTCGAAAAAATCTGTCAGTTATTTCTTAAGTGAAAGTAAACAGTTGAGGAAAAAATGGGATGTGTATTATATTGGATGCGTTCATCGTCTCTTAAAGTGACCTAATTTAGCTGCTGGCTGCTGTAATGTTAATCCAAGAAAATGAAAATGAAAATCACTCAGTGCTCTTGACTGAATTTCTTTGTAGTTTTAACAGTCAAACCAAAAATTATTCAGAATCCAGATATAATTTTTGATATATATAGCAAAACTGTAATAATGTGAGAAATGTTGAAGGTGTGAAACAGGAGTTATGTTGTTTGCACCTTGTGCAATGTGGAATTAGTTTACAGCTTTTTCAAGCACTTTGTGATGCATTTTGGAAACAGGAGATGAGCCCCTTTTCTAATGCACCACCTAGCTTGATAAACCCCTTCTCAAAGACTTACTGTTTGTCAATTTTATTTGGGTAACACACATTCTGAATGCCTTCGGCAGAATTCGAATGAGCCATTTTAATCTAGATTAATCTAGATTAATTTCAAGATCACAGTGAGATTAATCTAGATTAAAAAAATTTATCTATGCCCACCTCTAATATATATATATATATATATATATATATATATATATATATATATATATATATATATATATATATATATATATATATATATTCTTGCATGTGAATTGGCATATTCATGTGTGCATTGCGTCTTTTGCGTGAATTAGTAGTAAATAGTACTTGAGTCCAATTTGCTTCCATACTGAACAGATGATCAGATACTCATCCGCAGAGATGTGTGTTGCATTAGCGCTGTCATATCTGACATTACATCTAATTACATGTCATATAGACTATAACATGCTCTCACATGTTTATTATTTAACATTTTGGAATGAATAAAATTTCCAATTGTGATTTCAAAAACCAGATGCATTTACACTTTTTCCAGTTTCCTCTGAATCTGACCCAGACCACCTCCTGAAGCGATCTGAGTGATTGGATTTAAATCTGTCTAGAAAGCATTCCAGGGATGAAGATGATAAGAATTGTTGAAAAAATCATTATTTTTGTTTTCTTTGTGCTCAAAAAGTATTCTCGTAGCTTCGTAAAATTATGGTTGAAACCGATTTCACGTGGACTAATCTAACAATTTCCTTGCTATGTTTCTGTGAGTTGATTGTGTTTTTTACATAGCAGTCTATAGAGAATCCGAGAGCGCACAGATTCCATCAAAAATATATTAATTTGTGTCTAAAAGATAAACAAAGGTCTTATGGGTTTGAAAGGACATGAGAGTGAGTAATTAAGGATGAAGTCTCCCTTTTTCTATAGGATAGATAGCAGTTTCACTATATTTGCAGCGATTTCTATTAATTATTAACACATAATGTGCATCGATTGTCTATTTATAATGAACATAGACTGTATAAAAACATGGAAGTAGTGTCCTTGACATCACCCATAGACTCCTGAAGAGTGTTTTTGAAGCTCAAAGGCAGTGCGTCACAGCGTGACTCTCCCGGACAATCGGAAATGGGGAAAAAGGCAGGAGCTGGTTGCTGAAGCCATGGCCACTTTGTGCGACGGCAGTGTCAGGAGCGGCAACCCACCTGTCACTCAAGTGACCACGCCCTTAATTTGCAGTTTGATTTTGTTGAGTCTTAAATTAACATTGTGTGTATTACCAGTCTTCCTGTTCATCGACACAGAACATTACTGGTTTTGCATTTGGTAGTATATTTTAACACCATCAAACACGACCCTGTGTGGTTACCTTATTACCAGAACTTTCTTAGGTAGGTACACTGTAAGTACAGATATTGTAAAATACAATTATATCCCTCATTTCTATAGGTTGTTTCTTATATGTACTATGATGTTTTTTAATGGCTATGAATGTTTTATTGAGCTTTTAGCCTGCTAAAATCATTAAAAACACTCTGAGACAGGTTGAGAGACTCTTTTAGTGTTTAAATATAGTTAGAGAAACTTGGTCACACTCAGATGTTCTAATAATAGAAATGCTCTATATTTGACCATCAAAAGTGTTTCTGAAGCAGTGTTTCTGCAGACCGGAGCATGTGCTGCTGGATATAAATTGGGTAAAAATTGATGGATGCACTGTAAGTCGCTTTGGATAAAAGCGTCTGCTAAATGCATAAATATAACAAAGAGTTCTGACAAATGTTGCATTTGTATGGTTACATGGTTTTCCACTTTCAGCCTTAAAAATAAAATCTGCCCCTCTGTAACTATTAGCTGAGGCACAGAAGAGGAGAAGCAGGTTCCAAATGCAAGCAGGATTAGATTTAATGAAACTAGCCAAAGTAAGGTATGAGAAGGAAACAATAAAATATGAGGAACAGAACAAAATAACACACACTACCACTTAGAAAAGACAACAGCTGAAGATTAAAACTGGGCACACACTGTGCGATTTTAATTGTCCTTTATGATTATTGCTTGTGAGACTGTATGAACATATGATCATGTGACACTGTTGGATCTCAGTTGTCATCAATGATAGACTGTATGACACTCAAGACTCGTGCGTGGAAGAATTCAACATTAACAAGCCACAATCGTTCAGTGGACTGTGAGAAGAAAAAATATTATTATTTTTTTATTATTATTATTATTTCTTCTCAAAATTACAATTGTAATGATTGTTGTCATTTTGCATTTTAGACATTGCACTTTTTCCATTAAACACAAATCAATAGAGCATGGTGTGGTTTTACCTCTTCAAGTGTATTGATTTATTATAGGCTTTTTATATAACTTAATACCAAAGACATTATGTAAACAGCTCAAACAAATGAAACATATTATAATATTGAAATTCCAAGTAATTCTTCTAATTCCAAATTAAATTTTCCTATTTCTCTGTTAAAACAACAGAGATTTCTTCAGCGATCACAATCACAAACCGTACGGTCGAGATCTCATGACAGAGCACAGACTGGCTGAAAGATGCTTTCATTTAGATCGTTAAACTCCAGCTTCTTTGTTTTTCAGATCATCTGTGATGGCGCTGACGTTCAAGGAAAGTGACAGCATACTTTTGATGGACAAAATATCAGAATAATAAAAAAAATCACAGACTAAGCATAAATAGTGTGTTTTAGACATCTCCTAGGCTGAACCAAGCAGAGCACTGGTCAAGATTCAAGATTCAAGATTCAAGATTTTTATTCGTCACATACAAAATTATATACAGCATATATAACCAGCAGTGAAATGTGCATATATAACCAGCAGTGAATATAGTACATATGGTCCCCGGATCAGATGAAGTTAGAGAAATAACATCAGCCTCCAGCAGCTCTCTCTCATCCATAGCCGATTAGCGTGAAAGGGAAAGTCCCTCTCTAAACTCCTCAACCAGATCCACCTGTGATCCCCATGAGCTCATTATCCTCCATGCCTTGGCAGCGGCAGGTCCTGAACCACAGGAAACAGAAGGCTGCCACTATTTCCTCGAAAAGAGAGACAAACGAGAGCGGAGCTTTTTCATTGGAAAATGCTCACAATGCATGCAGTTAGCCCCCTCATGGACATCGAGTACGTGCTATTCACCCAAACAAAACACAGAGATTGTGTGTATCATCAGGTGTCAAATAATGATGACACAGATGCACACATCCTCTAAATGTTTTGCTAGTGCTCGCCATGATAGAATAAAGATCTCCTTTACCATGCTAAATTTTGCTCTTTTCACACTGCCAGTGATTTCCCAGAATATGTGCATGCATTCACACACAACCCATAAAGGTCCCATAATGACACGTGACATCTGGATGTGACGTGTAATGTATGAGTCTAAAAAGCTAGGCATGTTAACTACCAATTAAGCTGATGAACGATCTCAGCTTCAGAGCAGCATTAGTTCTGGCTTTTGTTCACAGAGAGCTCATTCCAGGACTGAACCTGGCAATGTTACTAGGTCCCCAACCCGGGATCAATCCCGAATTAATCCTGGGATGTGTTTGTCTTCACACAGAAGGCAACCCGGAAATGTTCCGGGTCCAACATGCAGTGTGAAAGGGGCTTATGCTTCAGACATGGGTCACTACGAGGCGTTCCACATAGCAACCCCTAGAGGACGCTGATCGAAGTTCCCTTGAAAAGGAACTTAAGGCTTAAGGTTTCCGCAAGTAGTGTGCACTCATGCAACATAATCCATGACATACATCTGAGTAAGGGGGCAGGAAGGGAAGTTTGTGAGTGAGAGACATATATATATATATACAGAGGTGTAAAGTACTTGAGTAATTTTACTTGATTACTGTACTTAAGTATTATTTTTGGGGATTTTTACTTTACTTGAGTACAATTAAAAATCAATACTTTTACTTTTACTTAATTACATTTTTTTAGAAAAAAAAAGTACTTTTTACTCTTTACAGTCAAAAAGTACTTATTTTTTGGAGATCACTTCATTCTATTTTCCCTTGCTATTACCAAACCAATTGAATTGCGCTGATGCCCAGTTTAATTTAAATGTTATTTATTCTGCCTATGAAAATCGTTTTCACATTATATGAAATTGGTCAGACATGTTCATTGGTCCTTTGGAAGTGACGTCATGTCACATCTATTACCACAATGCACAGCACCTTGACCTGGAAATTAGAGAAATTATAACAGTCAATCAGTGGAAGAAAATGGAGGAAGTATGTGATTCATCAGCAGCTGCGAGCAGCACAGTCCAAAATCAGCCACAGGATCAAGAGCACCCGTGGCCGTATCTTCGCAAACTCTTTTCTTTTAGTGGTGTAAATAAAGATTCATTCAAGATGAAATGTGTCCTCTGTCTCCCGCTTAATAAAGAAATATCGGCCTTCAAAAGTTCGCCATCAAACCTAAGGAAGCATATTGAGGTAAGTACATTAAGTATTTTGTTTTACTGATAGTTTTTTTTTTTTTTTTTTTTTTTTGGGTGTGCATGTTTTGACGTTGATGGCGCGCCTTTTATATGTGTAGTAGGCCTATTTTCACTAATGCATGCGATTGACAATATAAGGCTCACGTAATAAAATGCTAAAATGCATTTGTAATTGTCTGTAAATTATTTGCTATGGTAACGTTAGGTCCACGGGAAATTTGGCGCCTATTGCAGCTTTGAATAATCATTATCATTCCGTGCTCTCATTGTGTTTGAATTCATGCAAAACACAAGAAAACCAAGCGAGAAATTTTTATTTTTAATAATTACCAAACATGTTGTATTGTCAAAACGGTAACACTTTACAATGAGGTTGATTAGTTCATGTATTAACTAACATTAAATAACCATGAGCAATACATTTGTTACTGTATCTGTTAATCTTTGTTAACGTTAGTTAATAGAAATACAGATGTTCATTGTTTGTTCATGTTAGTTCACAGTGCATTAACTAATGTTAACAAGATATAAAGTATTAGTAAATGTTGAAATTAACATGTATACATGCAGTTCATTATTAGTTCATGTTAACTAATGTAGTTAACTAACGAACCTTATTGTAAAAGTGTTACCATCAAAACTAATGTAATGAAATCAATTCACCCTGTCATGTCAGCCTTACAGTCCTGTGTTTTTGTCAATATAATCAGAAATAAAATTAATGTTTGATTGTCACTAAATGCTACTGTATTTCTAAAATCAACAAGTATTTAACATTATAAAGTGTGCAATTGGCTGCAAATGTCAGTTTTATTAAAGGGTTAGTTCACCCAAAAATGAAAATAATGTCATTAATGATTCGCCCTCATGTCGTTCCAAGCCCGTAAGACCTCCGTTCATCTTCAGAACACAGTTTAAGATATTTTAGATTTAGTCCGAGAGCTTTCTGTGCCTCCATTGAGAATGTATGTACGGTATACTGTCCATGTCCAGAAAGGTAATAAAAACATCATCAAAGTAGTCCATGTGACATCAGTGGGTTAGTTAGAATTTTTTGAAGCATCGAATACATTTTGGTCCAAAAATAACAAAACCTACGACTTTATTCGGCATTGTATTCTCTTCCGGGTCTGTTGTCAATCCGCGTTCACGACTTCGCAGTGACGCTACAATGCTGAATAAAGTCGTATCTATCTCTCTCTATCAAGACTAATACACCTCTTCCCGCATCGGCTGCCTGTGAGAGGCTTTTCAGCACTGTAGGATTGCTTTTCAGCCCCAAAAGAGCTAGGCTTGACACTAACAATTTTGAGAATCAGCTTCTACTGAAGTTAAATCTGAGGTTTTACAACTTTGAGTAGCGTGTACTGGCATTAGATTGTCTGTCTTATAGTTTGATAATTAAATACAAACAGTTCTAAAGCAGGATAAAACCTTGTATACATTTCATTTAATGTTTTTTGAGATTAAAAGCTTAAACAAGAATCTCTAGTTTTATTTCTTGCTTTTACTTTTACTTCTTTAATACTCAAGTACAATTTTAATGGAGTACTTTTTTACTTTTACTCAAGTAAGATTCTAGCCAGATACTTTTACTTTTAATTGAGTAAAATTTTCCCTAAGTACTTGTACTTTCACTTGAGTAAAATTTTTGAGTACTTTTTACACCTCTGCATATATATAATGTGTCTCCAGCCTGTTTGTGGAAATACCTATTGACTACTGAACCTGTCTTCTTCAACTTTGGCGTGTGTTTTTTGTAACTGATTACATGTGACCTGGGATAAGCAATCAGATTTCAAAACTTAAGTACTTGTAATTAGATTATATTGCATTTTAAAACACTCATTATCAGATTACTGTTAAAAATGGCCTAATACAAACATTCATAAAGTCTTCCAGTTTTGTGGCCATTTACAAAAATTCCAGTCACTAGTCAGGTCACTATAATTGCACAGGGTTTACAAAAAAATAATTGTAATTTTTATTTTTATTTTTATTTTTAAATTTGAACCTGCATACATGAACCGTCTAGGCCTGTGAGAGCACTCATTCAACAGAGAACATTTTACTTAACTTATCTCTATCCAGTGTGGTGATAATTGTTTTATGCTGTATCTGTATCTACTGTAATTTATGCTGATCTATTAAAATCCCCCCAAAAAAACACACACAAAAAAAAATCATTTCTGTACAAAAAAACAATCAAAATGATGATGCATGCATATTTTGCATTATAGTAATGAGAATGTAGGGTTATTATAACATTTCAATTCTATCTATCTATCTATCTATCTATCTATCTATCTATCTATCTATCTATCTATCTATCTATCTATCTATCAAGACATACAAAGCAAAATTTTATTCTTTTGATTTGGGGATGAACTATATGACCCATTTCCCAACTAAATAACTGTTTGATAAACACATCTGTCTGTCTTCTCTGTGATTCTGGGTTGGGTTATGTGTTTTATTTTGGGTTGATGATGTTTAGACACCCAGATGTTAGACGGAGTGTTTCACTGCTGGCTGAGAGTGTTATAAGGAGGTAAGAGGACCAGAAAGCAATTGCGGAGCAAAAAGTGTCTTTAATGAAAAACAGGAGCTTCCCAGAGAGTCCATTCAAAAACAAACAGAAATCTTCACGTTGAAATATAATAGAACAAAAAATCACTTGCAGTAGAATAACAAAACAAAAAGTGTCGGCTGTCAGGGCGATAAGCAGTATGTACAGTAGACAACTCCATAGCCACGAAGAGGGAACAGATAGATGTGCCCTTGGATGAGCGGCGGCAAGCTTCGGTTCTCTCTGTTTACTCTTGGAGAAACCGTAGGGAAACAGGTGCTGGCACCCTTGAGAGACCAGCGAGCTGGGCAAACTGCAAAACAAGAAAAAAAGTTAATACAGAAAAAATCCAGCTAAATGGACTTCTGGGTATGGCCGCAAGCTAGAAGTTCACGTTCGAGCCTGCTCTCTACAACAATCTAAAAAAAAAGAAAATATTTTTAGTTGAGTTAAAAACTCTCTGAAACTGTGAAACTGACACAGAAATCCCTGGAACTGGAAGAGGGAGTAGAGATAAGCCTTAATCAACTACGCAATCCAAATGAACAGACTTTAGATCTCAAGGCATAGAGCAGCCAGTTAACAAGGAAGCTAACGTTATGAATTATGCTAACGGTGCTAGCAAAGGAACTAACAAAGGTGATGCTAACGATAATGCAATGATTTCACCCGGCAACAACCAACAGCTGCTAAATATGGCTAAATATGAGATATTGTGAGAGATAAGAAATTTGAAAACAGAGTTCACGGGAAGATTTGGTGGCTTACTGAAAGCTATAGAAGAAACAAGAAAGGATATGTCTGAATGTACAGAGCGTACGGGCGAGGCTAAGGTGCATCTGTCTAACGTGGAAGACGAGCAGGTCGACTTGAAAGTGGTGGTCAAGAGTTTACAGAAAATAAATAAACATCTTGAGGACAAAATGGTCGATATGGAAACAAGATCGCATTTGAACAATCTTAGGCTGGTGGGTCTCCCTGAAAATTGTGAGGGCTCCGACATGTGTGGGTTTTTGGAGAGCTGGTTGCCAGACTTGCTGGAGTTAAACCCAATTCGTCACCCTTTAGTCCTGGAAAGGGCTCACCACGTCGGGCCAGAAAGAGACACTGATGCCTCGCCGAGAATGGTAATCATGAGATTTCTTAACTACAAGCCGAAAGAAACCGTACTAAGTGCTGCCAAAACAAAGAAGTAGATCTTCTACAAAAACCAACATGTGAAACTGATTTGCTGATGTCGCTACGGAGGTGCACAGGCAGCGGAAGCAGTTCGATGTTGTTCGCGACCAGCTGCGCAAACTAAGGGTGCGGCATGTTATTCTTTCCCCATCCATGTTGGTGCTGACATACAAGGAGAAAGTCCACAAGGTCACTTCCCCAGCGGAGGCCAAGATCTTTGTCCAGAAGATCCAAATGGATACAGAAGAACACTATTGGGAACGTTACTTTAAAAAAGTAATTAGTTATAGTTACTCACTACTTGTTCCAAAAAGTAACTGAGTTAGTAACTGAATTACTCTATAATAAAAGTAACTCGTTACCAGGGAAAGTAACTATTTGCGTTACTGTAAAAAAATAAAAAATATGTCATATGTCAGGCTATATGTCAGAGAATTTGTATTTATTATTATTATTATTATTTTTTGCAGTTTTCACAAGTCAGTTGAAATGAGTAGAACAGACATGTGTTCATACATAACTTTCGATATTTATTGCACGTCAAAAGACAGCAAGAGTTTTATCCTGCACTTCAAGTATTATTTTTGTAAGAAAAGTGTTTTTGGCCACTAGCTTTGTAGATGCGTGTCACACATTACATGTAAACATTACATGCACGTTCTTGCCTTTGACCACAATGAATTTGACGTAGTGCTTATATCTCCAGCTTGAAAATGCCAACTTTTAATTCGATTGCTCCTGACTCGCCATTTCTGCTGCTGCTGAATCTCTGTGTAGCTGTTGCGCGTGTGTGTGTGTTTGTGTGTGTGTGTGTGTGTTTGGCTCCCTGGCGAAATATATTGTTGGTGGAGACTGGAACTGCGTTTTAAATCCAATTCTAGACCAATCAACTGGAATTGACCAGACTCACCATAAAAGCAGAGAAATCATCCAGAACTTTATGAAGGAGTTGCAGATGGTAGATATTTGATGGCATTGTAATCCAATCGATAATACATAGTCTTGCCATTCTAAAACATTTAATACATATTCTTGCGTAGACTACTTTCTGATTTCGGCAGACTTGTTGTCTAATATGGGAGAATGTTCCTATGATAGTATTACAATATCAGACCTTGCTGTATGTAACATAAAATATACTCATAAAGATTTATTCATAGACCCTCATAGATGGTGCTTACATCAAAAATGGCTGAAGGTTGAATCTTTTGTAAGATATTTTGGAAATAAAATTGATGAATATTTTAGTATGAACACAATGCAAACTACTGCAAGTGTCAAATGGGATACCTTTAAGGCCTGTATGAGGGGTTATATAATTTCTTATACTTCTTCATAATCTAAATAACTATGCAAGAAAAGACAACAATTAGAAGAAAAAATAAAGAATTTGGAGAAACCGTTGTTTAGAGAAAAGAATTCACAAGAAGAAAAAGAGCTGTTGCTGTTAAAAGCACTGTATACTAAAGCTACAGTGGACAGTTCAGCCTCCAACACACTAAGGTTAAATCAGTCTTTTTATGAACAGGGGGAGAAGCCAGGTAAGATTTTAGCATGGCGAATTAAACAATTGGAAGCACAAAAATATATATAAATCGAGCGCAGTATTATTTCAGTCAGGCCACAGAGGCAAAGCTGTGAAGAGCTGATGCGGTCAGCTGTCAAATCGCTCCAATCACCACATCTCTCCTATTAGACATGGGGCATATATATGTATATACGTGGCACTACTGCTCGGTAAGTATGCTCAATGGCTCGCAACCCTCCCTCCCTTCCCATTACAAGCATGAGCACACTACTGCACAACTTCTGGCTGTCGTCTTGTTTGTTTCAGATCACTAAGACTTTCAAAAATCTTATCTGGCATGGACCTCACTGCTGAGAGACACTCATCTTCATAACCAGGCTACAAGATAGACGTACCACTGCCACAACTACATGATTATCACTGTTTGCTTTAAAGACTTTATTAAAAGTCTTAATTGTTATGTATTTCTAAATTTATGGTTCCAGGGGGTTAATGTTAAAGCTCTTTTATGTTCAGTATTCTGGGAGCAAGAACCCACATAAGGAGCCATACCGCCAAAGATAAATTGTGGTTCAATAAACTTAAGTAAACTTGTCAAAGTGGTTCCAGTCTGAATTACAATAAAATAAAATAAAATGATTATGAAAAACTTTTAAGATTTTCAGGGCCATACAGATCTAACCAAAAAAAAAAAAAAAAACTTAGACAAGTTAAACATACCAAACAAACAACAACAAAAAATTCTTAGACAAGTTAAACATACCAACTATTGCAGAAGATCTTGGCCAACAATTAGAATGTGACATTAGTGAAGATGAAAGAATCAAAGTAATTGATAACATGAGCACAGGTAAAAAAAACATTGCCCTGATGGGTTTCCAATCGACTTTTATTAAAAAAAAAAAAAAAAAAAAAAAAAAAATTGAAGGGAAAGTTGGTAAAGCCAATATTGGAAATGTTAAAGGGGGGGGGGGTGAAATGCTATTTCATGCATACTGAGCTTTTTACACTGTAAAAAAGAGTTGGATTCCCATGCTAAACATGGACAAAGTTTCAAAAATTAAGTTGTACGTTTGAAGGAGTATTTCTGTTCCAAAAATACTACTTCCGGTTTGTCACAAGTTTCGGAAAGATTTTTTTTTTTTTCGAGTATGGCTCTGTGTGACGTTAGATGGAGCGGAATTTCCTTATATGGGTCCTGACGCACTTCTGCCGGAAGAGCACGCGCTCCCGTATAGCAGAGCACTGAGAGCACAACAGACTTCACTGATCAGAGCGAGAGTGTCGCGAAATGTCACAAAAGGAGTGTGTTTTTGGTTGCCAGGGCAAGACAACCCTGCACAGATTACCAAAAGAGAAACAGCATTAAGGGACCAGTGGATGGAGTTTATTTTTACAGAGCATCAACGGAGTTGTGCAAGTGTTTGTGTTTGTTCCCCTGCATTTCGAAGATGTTTTACAAACAAGGTCCAGTTTGACGCCGGATTTGCACATCGTTTATTTCTTAAGGATAATGCAGTCCCAACGAAAAAGGGTCACAATCGTGTGTTGGAACTGCAGGCGGTGAGTAAAACTGCTTCAAATATCTCTGGGTTATTAACTTAGCTATCGGCGCGTAAGCACATCAAGTAAACAACATGCAATGTTGTCATCAAACTGCATTTCGCCATTTCTTCTGCTGCTGCGAATCTCTATGTAGCTGTTGCACGCGCGCGTGTGTGTGTGTTTGGCTCCCTGGCGCTGCTGCGTGTGCCGGCATGTGTGTAAAAACACTGGCTCTGATTGGCTACCATGAAACACATGACTCTGCCTTAGCCAATCAAAATCACTTATGTTGTTATTAACCCACCTGTTGTCATTAACCCATCAAACTGCACTTTCCACATGTACAGCTTAAAAAAAAAAAAGACGACAAAGTAGAACTTAGTCATTTTCCAAAACCGCTAAGCAAATATATACAGTTTCAGTACATACCACATAGAGACTGATTGCTGATGCTGCTCTTGTTCAATTTCAGCCTCTGGATCTGATTCTGGATCATAAATATACGCTGAATCTGACTGTTAGTCGTGGTTTGTTTTGGTTGGTTTTGTCCTCACGGTGTCACAGCTTCCAGACGCGCTCAACCCAAAAGCCTACTGGCGCTCGTGATTCGTGAAGAACCAGTTATTGTATCACGGTTAACCCAAATTTGGGGAAATCAGAACTTCTCTCTGGGGAGAGCCTATGTAGTGTTTAAGCAATGGGCTTTAAATGGATTGGAGAAAATTTAAGATCCACAAGCTAGACAGTTTTTTTTTTTTTTTCAGGAAACAACCCCAGTCCTCATCCACACACCCCTTATTTCCAAATAAAATGATCTCAGTCTTATCCTCATTAAATTGAGAAAGTTATTTGCAAGCCAGCACTGAATGGCACTTTTATGCCCATGTTTCGGTGGTAAATACATTTGAGAATCATTTGAATAAATATGATACTGAATCCCAAATTTCTCAAAAATAGAACCGAGAGGGAGCATATAAAGGGAAAATAAAATTGGTCCCAGTATTGAACCCTGTGGAACCCCACAAACAGGGGGGCAATGGAAGAAAAATAATCCCCTAAACTGACTGAAAGAGTCCTATCCTTCAAAAAGGAGGAGAAGCATTTCAGGGCTAAGCCGTGAATACCAACATGATCCCTAAGACGATCAATGCAATTGTTATAATTAACTGTATCATAATGCCGCTGTAAGATCTAACAACAGCAAAAACAACATGGTTCAAAAATCAACAAGTCAAATCAAGTCACCTTTATTTATATAGCGCTTTAAACAAAATACATTGCGTCAAAGCAACTAAACAACATTCAATAGGAAAACAGTGTGTCAATAATGCAAAATGACAGTTTTTTTTACAAGGTTTTTACAGGGGATCTTGTGGTGTATTTTGCCGGTTCTCCAAAGAATCGAACTCAGTCAGGGATTTTTCTCTCAGAAGAAAAGACTTTATTTTAAGCAAAACAAAGCCGAGAGGTCCTTGCAAGGAGATCTCCCGAAATGCTAGGTTGCATCTCATTATATACCCAATACAGGGCGTTTCCAAATAGTCAAACTTTTCCTTATGCTTGCAATTTTGATCCCTCCCTAGGGAGGAGAGGCCTCTACTTGCTTTGGTAAAACGGAAGGCCCTTGTCTGGCCATATGTTTCTCCTCAGTTCTCAACATTCCAGCACGTAGGCAACTTTCTATCCATTACCTAAAGGATTATAATGGAAAAACAACTAGCAACAAAAATGGCTTGATTCACATTGATTATTTTTGATTGATTAAAATCTTACTAATAAAAATCTTCCACATATTCTCCCCTTTGAGACTTAATAAGTCTCACATTTGATTATTCTTATCCAGAGTGCTACTCCATAATCCAGTCATATTAATTACACTACCTAGTGACTAAATAAGTCACATTGTATTATCACCAGTGACTAGATTATGAAATACCACTCTGAGGGATTACTGGACCAAACATCTCTCTCCTAATTTGAAAAGGAGTGAGTAAAAGATCCAGTCTCCCTAACCCCTCTTTAATAGTAAACATTGTTAAAAGCATGAATGTGCAATTGGTTCAGCATTTGCCTGGTTATCACAGTTTTGTATGAAAGGCATAAAAATAGGCTCAGTAGCATAGGCCTTTTGCCCTGGAAAACGCTCAATCCACTGTATTTATTTTAACAGTCAGAAAGATAATATTTCATCCTTTTGACACAATCAGCTCCATCATGATATGCTGAAAAGAAAGTTAGATTGCTTTGCTTTGCTCTGCCTTCCCATGTTAAACGCTGCGCATGTGTGGCACTGTTTTTCTTTCTGCCACAACCCAGGTACTTACCAGGAAACTTAACCAAATACATCCATGGCCATTATTTTACTGGGCATAAATTTGCCCTGTGGGCCCACATTCAAATTTGTATACAGCTGTTTTAGCAAATTGATTGAATTGCCTCAGTGTCTCGTCAGACACTCTCTTTCATGCCATACAACACCATCATTCATACTTTTTCACACACTTTCACTCCCCCTTTTTTTTTTTTTTTTTTTTTTTTTTGCCAAAAACTTTTCTTTTCTTTCTTTCCTTCCTTTTTACAAAATCTCATAGATGAATTTGTTTAGAATATTAGGCCTAGGCATTAGGCATCTGAGAGAGCCAATTATAATTTCTCAAATATCACTTGTTCGTCTAATTTAAAGTTTAGTCAAATACTTTTTGTTATTGCTCATGAGCAACTCTGAGAAGAGGATTGGAGATCTCTGCATAATCTAGGATCCATAACCATCAACATTTCCATTTTGTTATCCCCAGTGATGACAGTATATGTGATTACATGATTTTGGATCTCTGGAATAATTTTTTATTCAATATTATTTTATTCAGTTTTACCTTAGAAAATTACCTTAAAACAAAATGGAGTGACCAATATTTCTATTTTCTCAACAATAAATATTTTTTCTATTGTTCATCAAGATACCCTTTTTTATTTATTTATTCTCTTCTTTCCCAAAGCGCTCAGCATTGTTGTCAAGTATTTAGTTGTGCATTTTCCTCTAGTTGTTTAATGAAACTGTCTTACTATGCCAAATCCAGCTCCATGTTTATCTGATTGGTGAGTCAAGGACTCACTTCTGTCTGTCAAAATTATTTTTTCTTTAAGACATGAGGCTGGACTGGTACCTATTGAAAAGCAGATTGAGAGAGTTAGTTAAAACACAGAATTTAAGGAAGTGCTGTGAGACCAGTGAATAATCAAGATTAAAACATAGTAAATAAAATAATTAAATAAAATAATTAACATTTGAAGCAGTCTCTATAGTGTTCATTGAATATGCAGCACCTGTGCACTGAAGGGATGGAAGTCCTTCTGGTTAGATCATCAGCCTGGGCTGTTGTACTGAGTCGTCAGTCTGTGATGGCACTCAAAGACCTGATGTTGTGGCGTTCGGTCTCCGTTGTTTTTCTTCTTCTTCTCAGTCTGGCTTCTGGTTACTTTCTGCCAGAGTTTTGCATTTCATAATGTTCTTTTCAACCTCAGGAAAAGTCTCAAGTGAAAGATTCACCTTTTCCTGCTTTAATTTCAGTCTTCTCCTTGCTGAAGTGTGTTCTTCTCTTTCAAGAGGGGAGGGGAACATCCATCAGCCCCTCCCTCTTCTTCTCTCTTCAGCTGTTTGCTGTTTTGCCATTCCTCGACAGACTCCAGTTCATTGCTTTCCTTTGTCAAGGCACTGTTCCGGAAGTCATCTGAAATTTGAACACTCAGAGACTGCATTAATCAAATGTACCTATGTAACTTCTGACCAAATTGTTTCTGAGCAGTCAGCTCTTTTTCTAATTTTCACTTTTCAACCTCTTCTTTCAGTGGTCCCTTAATAAAAACAAAATCATCTGGTTGAAAACAGCAGTTCTCTTATTCTTTGTTAGTAAAGCAAGTTCTTCATTGCAGGAAAATGGCAAGCATTTTTTCTTCTTTGCAAAATGCAGAATCCAGCTACCTTTATTATCTAAATATACTGCAATAAAATAAAATAAACCTTCCTTTTATAACAGCATGACATGCATATGGTAAAATAAGGACTTCAATCATAATTTTTATTCTAAATTTGCATACATGATTCAGAATAATCTAGTATTTGTGAATTAATGTTTCTTAACCAACAGAAAATAATTCCTATTATTGTAAATAAAATAATTAAATTTAATTCTTTAAGCAACTAGTTCCCTTCCTATTGTAAAATGCCTATATGCTTTTGAATCCAAATGTCTATTAACTTGGTCACCCGATCTTGCTTTCATTCCACATTGCACAAGTTATTTGTTTAATTTTTTACATTTACACAAGCCCAATCTCTGAAACTCTGTAATGGATTAACTTTCATACTGTGTCCCAGGGATAACAAGATACAAATTTTAGATGTCTTCACATATTAGATATAAAGTTTTAAGCACGTGCATCTTTTAAATTCATCTATTAATATAAGTTATTAAATAATAAATGCATATCTTATTTTAATTAATTGATTATTATTTCTATATTCCACTATATCTGCCATCTCTATATTAGTCTATTTCTTGGAACATTTGTATTTATTTTTCTCTAAAACAACCTTCATACAGTTAACTTTATTGTTTTAGGGCTCCTGCACTTATCCTTTCTGGGTTGCCTCTGTGTTTTCACAGCTGGCTTCTTTTCCTCATATATTTCTATCTGCCCTTCTAACTCTAGTTCTCCTGTTACCTCCACTGTTCCCTTGAGTATTGGGAACTCTCCTTGTACTGGCAACTAGGGGGGGCTCTGAAAATAACTTTTCTTTTCTCATGTTATCTTTCTCTGCCCCCTTCAGGACTTTCCCAGCCTGTTTTATACTCTTCAACATATCCTCACCTTCTTTTTAAACAGAGCAATTACTCCTTTCTCTTTTTCCCTCTTTGTGTCCCTTTTTTCTCTTTTCATACTGATGCTTTTAGTTTCTATAGTTTTTTTTTTTTTATCAGGGTTTCCATTTCCTCACACAATGCTACATCAAATGTCCCTTCCTTTGGCCATTTTGTCGTCATATTTTTTGTTCTCTTCTGCCATTTTTTGAGATTTTGTTTATTTGCTCTTTACACAGTGGATATTTTAATCCAATTATTTCCACTGGTGTGGCTGCCATATCTTTATTTATATTATTACCCCCAAAAATCAACTTTTTAGTTTTATAGTCACTTGGTTACAATCTCTTCTTTACCTTTCACTTAATTTAACTATTTTTACCCATTTCACCCTACTTTTTATTCTTCACTATGTGTCATACCTTTTTGAATTTAGTTTTTTATTTTGTCTCATGCGTTTACACTTTTTTATTTATTATTCTTCGACTGTCTATTTTATTTACTCTATTTTATTATCACTTTTTAGATAACTATTTCTAACAATAATTCTTTATTTTTATCTTTACTTCTCTTTCCTTTTTTGTCCACCCATGTAATACAACTTTAATGTGAAATCTTCCTCCCTTGCTCTCACTCCCACTGCACTGAGCTCACAAAATTTTCTCCCCTTTCACCCAGACATCCTAAATGCAAAAATCTATTATAGATCTTGGTTCAAACTTTATTGATGCTATTTTCCTAACCTCATTCACACTTTCTGCACTCTTTATTGAGCCAGAGTGCTTATTCTTGCATACTTTTTCCCTTTATTTAAGGGATAATCACACATTAATTGTCCTTTTATTATCAAGGCTCATCATACATTCATCCCTCTCAAGTGGATACTAGTTGCGTCCAACTCCACCCAGCCACCCTGAAGTGACGGTCCAAGAATGGTGCGCAACTTTTACCCACCCAACACAGAATTTATTTGTTCACACATTCATTCGTCCGGACACAGATACATCCACACAACAAAACAAAGCTCACCTAGAGCTCCTTAAGGGCCCACCTATTCTGACCTTCGAAAATTTCACTTATACATTCTCAAAGCGGTATCCGTGGGACTTTTCCTCACGATTCCTTAATCTGTTTATCCGTTTATCACTGTCCTACCTAGGCCCAGCTATCCAATAAACACAGACCCACATCATGCCATGTCTTTCTGCCTACACCATATTTGTCTTAAATCGAGGTTGCCTTCCAAGGCCTTCCTATTAATAACCCAAATATGTGCATGCAGTTATTTCTTCTGGAGTAAAACCCCTTTTCAATTTAGATATCATATTATTTTTCTAAATTTGGAAGAGCATTCTTGATTGATTAAAATCTTACTAATAAAAATCTTCCACAATCTGCATCTGGGGCTCTAGTTGTCTTGGTCTCCGCTGTCTTTCAGAGATGTAGAGGTCCTTTCTAGGTGCTGATCCACCATCTGGTCTGGATACGTACTGGATCCGGGTGACTGCAGTGACCCTCTGATCTGGATACAGATTGGATCTGGTGGCTACAGTGACCTCGGAATAAGAGAAAAACAGACTAATATTAGTGTAGATGCCATTCTTCTAATGATGTAGCAAGTACATCAGGTGGTATGGGAAGTGTTCCGGTTCCGGTTTACCTACCTAGTGCAGCCTAGAAATCCTTTAACGGATTTGGATATTAAAAGCATATTAGTATGTTATGTGTAAGCCAGGTTAAAGAGATGGGTCTTTAATCTAGATTTAAACTGCAAGAGTGTGTCTGCCTCCCGAACAATGTTAGGTAGGTTATTCTAGAGTTTAGGCGCCAAATAGGAAAAGGATCTGCTGTCTGCAGTTGATTTTGATATTCTAGGTATTATCAAATTGCCTGAGTTTTGAGAACGTAGTGGACGTAGAGGTAAATCATGTAAAAGGACCTCATTCAAATGCTGAGGTGCTAAACCATTCAGGGTTAATAAAGTAATAAGCAATATTTTAAAATCTATACAATGTTTGATAGGGAGCCAGTGCAGTGTTGACAGGACCGAGCTAATATGGTCATTCTTCCTGGTTCTAGTAAGAACTCTTGCTGCTGCATTTTGGACTAGCTGTAGTTTGTTTACAAAGCGTGCAGTACAACATTTTTGCATTTGACATTTAGAGCATAGGCCGTAATTAATATATATTTTTGAGATGGAAAAAAATGCAGTTTTACAAATGCTAGAAACGTGGCTTCCTAAGGAAAGTTTGCGATCAAATAGCACAACTAGATTCCTAACTGATGACGAAGAATTGACAGAGCAGCCATCAAGTCTTAGACAGTGTTCTAGGTTATTACATGCAGAGTTTTTAGGTCCTATAATTAACACCTCTGTTTTTTTCAGTAAGAAATTAATCTTACCGCTAAAATAATCGTACTAATCTTTCTTTAAAATAAAATAAATATTTGTCATCCAGCTTTTTATATCGACTATGCATTCCATTAGTTTTTCAAATTGGTGTCTTTTACTGGGTCGCGAAGACCGCAAACACCTCGTAGGATATCGTTATACACCCTCAAAAGAGACGATTCTGTACTATGACCTACTCTAAAACCTGACTGGAATCTATCGCAGAGGTTATTACTAATTAAAAAGTCATTAAGCTGTGCTTGCACAATTTTTTCTAGTATCTATGAAATAAAAGGCAATTTTGAAATTGGACGAAAACTACTCATGTCAAATGTTTTAAAGAGGCTGAATAACCGCGTTCTTAAAACTAACCGAAACAACACCAGATGACAAACTAATATTTAAAATTGACAGAATACTTGGTTCTGAAGGGCAACAGAAACAATAAAATCATTGCCAACAGATGAAATTAGAGATCTAATTCCTTCAGCCTCACCAATAAAAAAAGTTTAAAAACTCCTCACACATCAGCAGAAGGAGTGAGCGCAGGAGTAGCAGTAGGATGAAGAACAGCATTTATAGGCACGCTAGCGTTGAGCCTTGCATCTTCACTAAACTTTGTCAGTGGTATTTGTTTTATGGTTTGGACATTCAAGCGATTAGATGATAGGATATGTATTATTATATTGAGCTACATTATTCACACAGCTGCATTCAGAGGTGTAAAAAGTACTAAAAAATTTTACTCAAGTGAAAGTACAAGTACTTAGGGAAAATTTTACTCAATTAAAAGTAAAAGTATCTGGCTAGAATCTTACTTGAGTAAAAGTAAAAAAGTACTCCATTAAAATTGTACTTGAGTATTAAAGAAGTAAAAGTAAAAGCAAGAAATAAAACTAGAGATTCTTGTTTAAGCTTTTAATCTCAAAAAACATTAAATGAAATGCATACAAGGTTTTATCCTGCTTTAGAACTGTTTGTATTTAATTATCAAACTATAAGACAGACAATCTAATGCCAGTACACGCTACTCAAAGTTGTAAAACCTCAGATTTAACTTCAGTAGAAGCTGATTCTCAAAATTGTTAGTGTCAAGCCTAGCTCTTTTGGGGCTGAAAAGCAATCCTGCAGTGCTGAAAAGCCTCTCACAGGCAGCCGATGCGGGAAGAGGTGTATTAGTCTTGATAGAGAGAGATAGATACGACTTTATTCAGCATTGTAGCGTCACTGCGAAGTCGTGAACGCGGATTGACAACAGACCCGGAAGAGAATACAATGCCGAATAAAGTCGTAGGTTTTGTTATTTTTGGACCAAAATGTATTCGATGCTTCAAAAAATTCTAACTAACCCACTGATGTCACATGGACTACTTTGATGATGTTTTTATTACCTTTCTGGACATGGACAGTATACCGTACATACATTCTCAATGGAGGCACAGAAAGCTCTCGGACTAAATCTAAAATATCTTAAACTGTGTTCTGAAGATGAACGGAGGTCTTACGGGCTTGGAACGACATGAGGGCGAATCATTAATGACATTATTTTCATTTTTGGGTGAACTAACCCTTTAATAAAACTGACATTTGCAGCCAATTGCACACTTTATAATGTTAAATACTTGTTGATTTTAGAAATACAGTAGCATTTAGTGACAATCAAACATTAATTTTATTTCTGATTATATTGACAAAAACACAGGACTGTAAGGCTGACATGACAGGGTGAATTGATTTCATTACATTAGTTTTGATGGTAACACTTTTACAATAAGGTTCGTTAGTTAACTACATTAGTTAACATGAACTAATAATGACCTGCATGTATACATGTTAATTTCAACATTTACTAATACTTTATATCTTGTTAACATTAGTTAATGCACTGTGAACTAACATGAACAAACAATGAACATCTGTATTTCTATTAACTAACGTTAACAAAGATTAACAGATACAGTAACAAATGTATTGCTCATGGTTATTTAATGTTAGTTAATACATGAACTAATCAACCTCATTGTAAAGTGTTACCGTTTTGACAATACAACATGTTTGGTAATTATTAAAAATAAAAATTTCTCGCTTGGTTTTCTTGTGTTTTGCATGAATTCAAACACATTGAGAGCACGGAATGATAATGATTATTTAAAGCTGCAATAGGCACCAAATTTCCCGTGGACCTAACGTTACCATAGCAAATAATTTACAGACAATTACAAATGCATTTTAGCATTTTATTACGTGAGCCTTATATTGTCAATCGCATGCATTAGTGAAAATAGGCCTACTACACATATAAAAGGCGCGCCATCAACGTCAAAACATGCACACCCAAAAAAAAAAAAAAAAAAAAAAAACTATCAGTAAAACAAAATACTTAATGTACTTACCTCAATATGCTTCCTTAGGTTTGATGGCGAACTTTTGAAGGCCGATATTTCTTTATTAAGCGGGAGACAGAGGACACATTTCATCTTGAATGAATCTTTATTTACACCACTAAAAGAAAAGAGTTTGCGAAGATACGGCCACGGGTGCTCTTGATCCTGTGGCTGATTTTGGACTGTGCTGCTCGCAGCTGCTGATGAATCACATACTTCCTCCATTTTCTTCCACTGATTGACTGTTATAATTTCTCTAATTTCCAGGTCAAGGTGCTGTGCATTGTGGTAATAGATGTGACATGACGTCACTTCCAAAGGACCAATGAACATGTCTGACCAATTTCATATAATGTGAAAACGATTTTCATAGGCAGAATAAATAACATTTAAATTAAACTGGGCATCAGCGCAATTCAATTGGTTTGGTAATAGCAAGGGAAAATAGAATGAAGTGATCTCCAAAAAATAAGTACTTTTTGACTGTAAAGAGTAAAAAGTACTTTTTTTTTCTAAAAAAAATGTAATTAAGTAAAAGTAAAAGTATTGATTTTTAATTGTACTCAAGTAAAGTAAAAATCCCCAAAAATAATACTTAAGTACAGTAATCAAGTAAAATTACTCAAGTACTTTACACCTCTGGCTGCATTGTGGCAAGAACACTCATAGCTTTGAAGATCGCGCACACAGAGGAACGCAAAAACTAGTTGTCAGCGCTCTCCTTTGATTTATTACTAATCATCATCATCATTTCTCTTCATCCCCTATGGGACATAAGGCTTCAATGAGCACTCTCCATTGTATTCGGTCCCTGGCAGCATGTTGGGCCTCTCCCCATGAAAGGTTCATCTGTTCCAGCTCTTGTGTAACAGTTCTGCGCCGGGTGGTTTTGGGTCTCCCTGGTTTTCTTTTACCAGGTGGTGTCCATCTTAGGGCGACTTTTGTGATGCTGTCCTGCTCCATCCTTAACACGTGTCCTAGCCATCTCAAGCGTCTTAGTGTAATCTCCTTGGTGATACTCCAGCTTCCCGTTTTATTGTACAATTCATTGTTGGAGATCTTATTAGACCAAAAAATCTGGCATATTCATCGGAGGCATCCATTATGGAACACTTCCATTCTCCTCATGTCAGTTTTGATAACTGGCCAGCTCTCTGAACCGTACAGCAGAACAGACTTTACATTACAGTTATATAGGATGATCTTCGTTTTAAGGCTGTATTGTTTTGATCTCCATATAGAACGAAGTTGGGAGAAGGCACCCTGAGCCTTTCCCAGCCTTGCTTTAATATCTTTAGATGCCCCACTGTCATTACTGATGAGACTGCCCAGATAGTTGAAATTTTCCACAAACTCAAGTGGTTCCTCATTAACAAGGATGGGTGCTGTGGGAATGGAGTTGACACACATCACTAGTGTTTTGGAGGTGTTAATACTGAGCCCAACTTGTCTGGCAAAGTTGTTCAGCCTATCGGATTTAGCCTGCATGTTGTACTGGTTGGTTGATAGGAGAGCAAGATCATCAGCGAAGTCAAGATCTTCCAGCTGGGAGAGCAGAGTCCACTGGATGCCTCTGGGTCTGTTGCTATGGTGTTGGTTGTGATCCAGTCTATGGCGACCAGGAAGAGGATAGGGGAGATGATGCACCCTTGTCTCACTCCGGACTGCACAGGAAACCACTCAGAGAGGTTTTTTTTTTCCCCATAATGACACTACACTTAAAATGTTCATAGAATGTTTTTATGATTGAGAAGATCTTTGATGGTATTCCATAGGATTGCAGTATCTTCCAGAGGCTGTGTCGATGGACACTGACCAAGGCCTTCCTGAAGTCCACGAAGTTGATGTAGAGGGGTGTATTCCATTCCAAGCACTGCTCTATGATGTTACGCAAAGCAAATATCTGGTCCATACATCCTCTACCCTTCCTGAAGCCTGCTTGCTCCTGTCTAATTCTGGTGTCAATGGCTGTATCCATGCGATTGAGAAGGACTCTGCAAAACACCTTGCTTGGGATAGACAGAAGAGTAAGTCCACGCCAGTTGTCACAGTTCTTAATGTTGCCTTTCTTGGGGATTTTGACAATGAGGCCTTTGGAATATCAACCTTAAGCATCTCGGCATGAATAGCATCTATGCCACATGCCTTGCCACTTTTCAGAGTTTGAATGGCAGCTTTAACTTCAGCAGAGTCAGGGGGGTTGGTGATGATTTACAGGATATCCTCTGTTGTTGTGATGTTGGCTGGTTGTTCAGGCTCAGGGAGGTTGAGTACTTCCTGGAAGTGTTGAACCTATCTGGCTGCTTGTTCACTCTCTGATGTACAGATGTTGCCATTCTTGTCCAGTACATGGGTAGTTCGGTTTGTGCATCTGCCGCAGAGTCACTTTGTGATTTCACTGTGCTCAGATTTCCATAGGCTGCAGCTTTCTCAGCTTCACTTGCCAGGTGTTCAACAAAGACCCTTTTGTCTTTTCTAGCACTCCTCTTCACCTCTCTGTCCTTGTTTTTATATGACATCTTGGTTTTCTCAAGGAGTCGTTGGAACTTGGTGTTCAGCATCTTTGCCTTCAGCTCTTTCCTCTCTTCGATTTTCAGCCAAGTCTTAGCGGATATCTATTCTTTGGCCCCTTTCTGTTTGAAGTTCAGGATTTTTTGTGCTGTTTCAGAATATATGGTTTTGATAGCATTCCATTTGCTGGGTTCTTCTTCTATTTAACAGGAAGCCTCTAGTGTGCTGAAGCGGTTTCTGAGTTCCAACACAAACTCCTTGATTTTCTTTGGATGTTGGAGTTTTGCAATGTCCAGTTTCTTCTGCCGATGGCCTTGTGGGATTAACTTCTTCAACTTGAGTTTAATGGTAGCAGCAATTAGGTAGTGGTCGCTATAGGCATCTGCACCTCGGTAGGCTCTAACATCTTGCAGTGACCTGTGCCATTTACCGTTAATGATGATGTGGTCGATTTGGTTGATGGTCCTACCATCAGGTGACTGCCATGTGAGCTTATGGATGTTTTTGTGTGGGGAGATGGTGCCGCCGATGACCAGGTTGTTACTCATGCAGAAATCAACAAGGCGTTCACCATTGTTGTTTCTGTCGCCACATCCATGTCTGCCCATTGCTCTCTCGTTGTTGAAGTTGTTGGTTCCCATGTCACCAGTTAGGAGAAGAAAATCATGTTGGGGTACTTTGGAAACAGCCATTTGCAGTTGTTCATACCAGTCTTTTTTGACCTCCTCTTCAGCCTCGTTGGTTGGTGCATAGCACTGTAATATGGTGAGTTTACAGAACTTTGAGTTGAGGCGTATTCGGATCAGTCTTTCACTTACTGGTTCCCACTCTAGCAGGGTTTTGGCCTTCTCCTTGGAGATTAGAATGGCTACACCATGTGTATGGGTGTTCTCGTGACCAGAATGGAGGATAACAGACCCTTCATGCAGGACTTGACGACCAGAGCCGATCCAGTGACTCTCACTTATCCCCAAGATGTCCAGGTGGTACCTTTTCAGTACCAGAAGGTAAATCTACTTTAGATTTATTACTAAAGTACCTTAGAATCTCAAAACTTATTATAGCATATTTTTCTACTTTTGAAGGAACTAGGCTATTTACAACCCACAGCTTCACAATTATATAGAGACAGTATGACTAATTCACACACGCAATCACTCATACTGCTACGTTACTGTGCTAATTTATCTTTATGTGATCTTTATTTATCTCTTACACCGAGCAATAATCTATAAGAAATGTTACGAACATAGATAAAATAACTGCTGATAGTGATCTATGATGTCAGATTGTGCTTTCAATAGGAAAAAAATATCCTTTACTAGTCGATCTCAACCATCTGGCTGAGGCCAGTCTAAAAAGATGCTCAGGACAGTTGAGCCTGTGACGTGTCGTCATGAAAGCGTATCATTTTCACGTGTTATTAAGCCTTGCCACTTGCCAATTTAACCATTCAAAAAACTTTAAAGAATTCAAACACACGACGCGGAAAAGCTGAACTGAGCAGCTGGTTACTCGCGCTGTGCCCGGTGCGCATGCGGAGAGAGAGCCGCGTCTCACAGACGGTAACACTGAACCGAGCTCTTGTTTGCGGAATTGCTAATTCAACCTTTTCACACCACAGATTGAACACAATTAATCATTGCTTGGTAATTGGCTAACAAAGTATTGACTGTTGATTGTAATCCAGTACATATCTTTCTAGCAAAGTTATCTGATATTATCACAACAGTTTAGCTCTTGAGTTCTTATATTTTATTACCATTTTCTAAACTATAGCAAATAAACTGATAATGTAAGAAATGTTGAAGGTGTCTGAATAAACTTCGGTTTGACTGTATGTTTAATTTTTACAGTGCTATTTTACGTGTAATTATTGGTTTCTGTATCTGGACACTTACAAACTTGAAAAAACTTAAACACTATTTAAATAGCACAAACAAATAAACAGAACATCATACAGATTAAACACTTTTAAACAGGGCCCACTGGTACAACCTGCATCTGGGCTCCGCAAACCCCAGCTATGGCCCTGCTTACAGTACAAACTTTGTCAGTGAACTATGAGGGCAAAAGAAAAAGAAAAAAAAAACTAAACAGAAACAAAATAATCGTTCATTAATTGAGGTAAAATGTTCAGTTAATCGAGGTTTTGATTTTAGGCCATAATCGTCCAGCCCTACCTCCCACCAACAATCGGCCCGGATATTGCTTGTGCGCTACAGTGCACCGAATACCAGAACAGTCAGGCACAAGAACAGTTTCTTTTCCCAGACAATATACCTTATGAACAGTTAAATGCCCTCCCTCGCATCGTGCAATAAAAATATGTGCAATAACCTTATATTTTATTTGTTACCAGCCCATATCCTAGTACGTCCCTACGTGTTATTGTTGTCTTTGTGCACCGGAAGCTTGTGACATTAACCATATTTCTTGTGCGCGCAGGCATACTTGGCAGTAAAGCTCTTTCTGACTTCTGATTATTATGTATGCATGTAATATTTGGGCTTTTGGAATAAACCATATATGTGGAAGTATGTTTTTAATGTTTTATTCTTTCAGTTTTACAATGATGAGGTAAAACAGGTTTAAATACTGACACGGCTAATGCGACCCATTTGTTCCCGGGTCGCTAGATTTGGTCCATTCACACTGCCAGCGAAATGCTGGAATATGTGCGCGCTTTCACACACAACCCGTAACGGTCCCGGGTCGAGTTGACACGTGACATCCGGATGTGACGTAAAATGTACGAGTCGAAAAAGATTGGCGCCAAAGAATAAGGAAAGGCAAAACAGAAGTGTTCTCATTGCTTTGTAAACATGGCTGTTGACCAGCAACTAGCAGCATTGTTGTTTATGCTAAATGCTCAAATTACTACATGTTTTTCGATATTGACTTCTTTCCAGAGAGTTAATGAGATAATGCTTACGCTGGAAGCAAAGCTTGCTGAGAGTAGGAAACAATGTGAAGCAGCGAGACTTAGAGCACAGAGGCGCCATTGGATGCTAAAAGCTACCACTCTGTGTACACGGATCATGCAACTGGGTGTTTCTGATAGAAGAATGTGGATGTTACGAAGACCTCAAGGTGCTGTATTTTGGACTAATGTCCTCGAAAACTTTACCGCTGATCAGTTCCGTCAGCAGTTTTGCATGTCACGCACCACGTTTGAGTTTGTTCTGCAACTTGCTGAGCGAAGTCTGAGACAAAAGTCTACAAACTGGAGAAAGCCACTTGAACCACGCCGTAGACTGGCTTTTGTTTTGTGGTGGTATGCAACCCCTGGTGAATACCGCACCATCAGTTGTCTTTTTGGTGTGGGGCTGTCGACTGTTTGTACTCTGGTTCATGAAGTGACAGCGACATTGAAGAGAAAACTTTCCAAACGTTTCATCTCCTTGCCCAGAGGAGAAGCTCTTCAAAACACTATAAATGGTGTTTTCCAAATGGCAGAAGAAAATGGAGGCTACCTGATTCCACGTGATGTAATCACTATTTCATTTGCTGCTATCATATATATATATATATATATATATATATATATATATATATATATATATATATATATATATATATATATATATATATATATAATCAATATACAAGGGTATGCAACCACAGTGCATGATCATTATCAATTTGTTGATTTTTTTCTTTACTTTTAAACATAACTCAAGGATTGTGAACGGAGTTGAGGTTCCTGTCCATTTAATTGGTGATGCTGCATACCCACTCAAGAACTGGCTTATGAAGGGTTTCACAAATCACCATGCGCTGAACCCTCATCAATGGCTGTACAACTACCGACTGAGCTCAGCATGAATGGTTGTCGAGAACGCCTTCGGACGACTCAAAGGGCATTGGCGTTGGCGGTGCTTACTGAAGTGCAATGATGTCAACACCGCACTGATGCCTGATGTTGTTGCTGTTTCTTGTGTTCTGCACAATATTTGTGAGGTGAACGAAGAAATGTTTCTGCCTGACTGGAACATCACAGATGTTTTACAAGAGCAATCGCAAGATGTTTTCCAAGGAGTGGGAGGCCGTAATGCACAAGCAATTCGGGAGGCTATGAAAATGCTCTTCTAACTTGTTTACACTGTTACATGCACATCCATCTGTCCCAAAAACAGTGAAATTACGCATGAAAAACTAATAAAACATGTCGACAATTCTCAATAAAAAACAATTTATTTTGGGAAGAATAAAAAGTGTGATGTGCCTGTTTACATCAAATGTAACCATTTCAAGTACAAAGTATGACAAAGAAAACAATGTAAAAAAAAAAAAAACTAAGTTTAACTGAATAAAATGTATAAAGATATAAAGAATAAAAGTGTATAAAGAATAAAGTGTAGTAAGATGCACATAAGACATAAAAAGTGTTGACATTTACAAAAACAAACAAACAATGCAATTAGAAAAAAGAAGTATAACACAATATTAACAACGCAAAAAACACTACAAAGTGTTCAAACAGTTAAAAAAAGCTGTACCTGGCAAGCAATAGAGTGCCATTAGATAATTATGCACAAATATAAATATTATATAATTTGTACTATAAATTTTTTTTTTTTACTTTTATAAATGCTACTAATCCAGTATGAAATATTCAATAAGTTTTGAAGCAGACCTACTCAAGCTGCAATGATGGCAACGGGTTGAAAAAGCCATTTTCTGTATTGTCTGATGTGCTCTGCTGAAAACGGGCATGACGAGCGGGCACATAATAGGGCGTGGGTGCTGGAGCTGGCATACGGCTAAGAATTTCACCCAAAAAACAATTTTGGGTGTTTTGTAGCTCACGCAGCATTGCCATCTGTTTAGCCAGCTCTTCCTCCCTTGCCTGACTCGCCTCCCTCCTCAACCGGTTTTCATACTCCCTCTGCTCTGCCAAACGGACACGTTCCCTCTCCTCAAAGTCTCGGTCCATATCAAAAAAGAGGTCCTTCACCTCTTTCATGATCAAATCTGTTCTGGACTGGAATTTTCTGGCTTTTTTCGCAGGGGGTGGTTGAAGTGATTCTGAAAAGACAAAACAATGTGGTTTAGTAACCTGAAGGAAGAATATGATACATGGCAGAAAAAGAACAAACAGTCCAGCAAGGTACATTATAGCATAGTTATGTAACTCACCTGAATTACTGTCCCTGGAAATTGCCTTGGCGGTCTCCGAGCTGGACGCAACTGTGGACACAACGCATTTGTATTTTTATTTGCTCATACACGAACCGCATCACGTACCGTTCCACTGAGCTGGGGATCGATCTCAGCTTCAGCGTGGATAGTAAGGAGCTCCGTGGTCTCGACTTCTCTCCAGTTTCGCACATTTCTGTTTGTTTAATTTTAGTTTCTTTTGTATACGAACACTGCATTTAAAACACGGACTAGCTCTTCTGACACTGCAGGGTTGTATTATTGAAAAAACAAGTTCAAGGAGTCACACAATAACTATGTCATCACTACGTCACATCCGTTGTGGCATTAGTTCTGGGTTTTGTTCACACAGCGCTCGTCACGGGTGGAACTCGGCAATGTTAATAGGTCCCCGACGCAGGTTCAATCCCGGAATCAATCCTGGGACGTGGTTGGTTTCACACAGAAGCCGACCCGGCAATGTTCCGGCAGTTTGCTGGGTCTGACATGCAGTGTGAAAGGGGCCTAAGCTTGCAGGAGCTGTAGGTGGGGGTGGAGGGGTAAATGAACCCTAACCCTAACCCTAACTTTGCTGAAGGTCCCCTGAGCAAGAGCAGTTTCTGAGTATTGGATACCAGAGTTGGCAAATGTCACAACTTTAACTTTACCTTATAATTAGGGTGAATCTTTATTTCATGTTGACTTTAATCTCTCTGCATGTCAATCTAATGCCAAATCTACGAACATCATCTTGTTTTAATTTACAAATTCAGTTTTCAAATGAAAATATCACCATAAACACTCTTTTTCTGTAGTATATCAAAATAAAGAGAACAATACAAAAGCATATGTAATTTTATGATTAATCTCATTCTGTAAAGAACATTTAGATTTATGTGTAAATTTATGGCCACAGCTGTATATATTTAGATTTGAGAAGTAATTATGTTAAATGATAGCAGCTGATAATAATGATACATTTCTAAGTAAATAAATAATAAATTAAATTATGTAAATCCTCAGGATTTCAAGACGGACCTGCGCTTCCAGAGCTCCGCTGTCATGGCCCTGCAGGAGTCCAGCGAGGCTTATCTGGTCGGTCTGTTCGAGGACACCAACCTGTGCGCCATCCACGCCAAGAGAGTCACCATCATGCCCAAAGACATCCAGCTGGCCCGCCGCATCCGCGGAGAGCGCGCTTAAACCCGCCGCTGCCAAACACCCCAAAGGCTCTTTTAAGAGCCAACGACATCGCACTGAAGGAGTAATTCTGTTCGAGTAATCAATTTGTGTTTCTATCAATAGTTAAAAAAAACCAAAGACTGTCCTATTTGTAATGTATGTTTCACAAATATTACGCATTTTATTCCACACAGTATCTTTTTAAACAAATAAACCGCCTCTCACTTCCTCACGGGGAAGTCGTGGCCTGTAGTGGTTAAAAAATACTCCTAGCCTTAGAGTTGTGGGTTCGAGTCTCGGGCCGACAATACCACGACTTGGGTGCCCTTGAGGAAGGCACCGAACCCCAACTGCTCCCCATAAATGCCTGTTCACTGCTCCGGGTTTGTGTACACTTTGGATGGGTTAAATGCAGAGCACGAATTCTGAGTATGGGTCACCTTGGCTGTATGTCACGTCACTGATGATCAACATCACTTTCATAAATCTATCTTGCGTTTAATGTGTCAGTAGAGATAATTTGTTATATTACGTTTATTTGCGGCTGAAGTGAGTACCAACGATTTAATGTTGTGATGTCTGTAGCTCTTTCTTTAGTGCGCGTTTCTGCAGCTCAAATACTGGAGTGGGCCTCTCTACAACAACAATGACGATGAGCTACAATCAAAAACAAGTCAAATGCAAACATATACATTTGATTTTATAAGTTTTTGTCAATAGACTCATAAAGAATGGATTTAAATACGATACAAAGCTCGGATAATTTTAGATCAGGGTTGGCTTTAAACCGCATTCCTTCCTGTTTGAACTGGGGGGGGGTCATGTGACGCGCAGCTGGTTTCAGTTAGGTCTGTAAACAACTTTAAAACGCAGGCAGCACGCGCCATTAATCTTCGTTTAATATCAAGGGAGATTATCATCATTATGTCTGGAAGAGGCAAAGGCGGTAAAGGACTCGGGAAAGGAGGCGCTAAGCGTCACCGTAAGGTGCTGCGCGATAACATCCAGGGAATCACCAAACCCGCCATTCGTCGTCTAGCTCGCCGCGGCGGAGTCAAGCGCATCTCCGGTCTGATCTACGAGGAGACCCGCGGTGTGCTGAAGGTGTTCCTGGAGAACGTGATCCGCGACGCCGTCACCTACACCGAGCACGCCAAGAGAAAGACCGTCACCGCCATGGACGTTGTGTACGCGCTCAAACGACAGGGACGCACCTTGTACGGCTTCGGTGGATAAACCGCTTCAGATCCGAGAATAAACCCAACGGCTCTTTTAAGAGCCACCCACACTCTCACTTCAAGAGGTCCGAGTTGCAGTTAAAAAGTGTATGTTGTAGTTACAGTTAGTGTTTTTGTGATGTTGAATGCTTTATTATTTTAACAATACTTTTAAGTAGTTCATAATGTTACTATCGTAAAAATATATCAGTAAGAATACTTTGTTCCGTTTAAGTTAGTTATGTTAACTGATTTAACACTTAAGTGGTAACGTTACAGGCTTTGAAGTTTTAGGTCAGAATTGTGTAGAAGAAAAAGGTGAATGTATTTTCTAGTGATGGGAAGTTCGATTCTTTTCCGCGAACCGGTTCTTTCGGACGGTTCGATTCAATAAACCGGTTGAAAAAACCGGTTCATCGGTTCTTTCACGCTCAACGTAATGACGTCATTGGCGATGACGTAATGGCGTCACGTCTATCAAACATTCAAATTTAGTCAGTTAAAACCTCATAATCATGAAAAGTTTACATTTGAGTTTTGCAACAACACCTAAATACAGTAACAGCAATAATGTGCATATGAGGATTTAAGTCTTGAAGATATAAAGTAAATAAATTAGGTGTCATCAGCGCAGAAACCATGATCCACTTACTAAACATAATCCATTGCAATGTATTTGTTATTAAATGAATTTACGTTTCGCCAGATTGCCCTTCATTCAAGCCCTCGAAATACCCGCGCTCATAACATTACTAGTACAGAATCAGAATCAATCACCAAAAGAATCACTTCGGTTCAGATATGCTGTGAGTCAGTTGGCTTCACGCTGAATCGCGCATGCGCAGTATCATCAGTTCATCGGTTCTCAATTCGGACGCGTCAGACAGAAACGATTCTCGGTTGAGTGTACTGATGATCCGAGAACCGATGCAACCGGTTCTTGACTCAAGAACGAGAATCGCTCTAACCGGCATGTGCTGCAGTTCAGTGTCATCAGCTGCTCTACTCGTGTTCATGTTCTGTTTACTACAAACTCAATTTGTGAATGTCATCATTAACTATAAATACAGTACAGATATCTCATAAATCATCCCTTATTCCTATTAAACATAAGAGTCTTTAGAGTGTTAATTATTGTCCAACTTCCCTGAAAACCCATTTGGCCTATACATTATATACAATATACAGATTGGAAACATTAATCTAAAAAAAAACTATATATATATATATATATATATATATATATATATATATATGTATATATATATAGTTATTTTATCACACTTTCCGATGTTTAATAAAATACTTACAAAATTACACGCATGCGCAATATCATCAGTTCATCGGTTCTCAATTCGGACGCGTCCGACAGAAACGATTCTCGGTTGAGTGTACTGGTGATCCGAAAACCGAAGCAACCGGTTCTTGACTCGAGAACGAGAATCAGCTCATCGGTTCTCAAATCGGACGCGTCCGACAGAAACGATTCTCGGTTGAGTGTACTGGTGATCCGAAAACCGAAGCAACCGGTTCTTGACTCGAGAACGAGAACTGCTCCAGCAGTGGGCGTGTTTGTTCATTATCTGGCTCGGCTCGGTGTTCATCTTCAGTTCGGTCTTCACAGCATTTCATTCAGTGTACTGTTTGAGTAAATGGATTACCCCGGGATATTGGTTTATTCTGACTCAGAGGCGGTGTCAGTCATGTTAAAAAAGTTAACAGCTTAAGTAATTTGTGGATTTATGCTTATTGGAGACGTGAACCATTTCAAACGATTCAGTGCGATTTGGTGAACTGGTTCAACCGGTTCACTAAGAAGAACCGGTTAAATTGAACGATTCGTTCACGAATCGGCCATCACAAGTATTTTCCACAAAGTGGCTTTTTATTTATGATTTCTGTAAATTTTATAACAACCGAGCTCCGGGTTGTCATGTCGCTTTTAACGATACAGATTGTGTCAAAGCAGCTTTACAGTATTAAATATGAAAATAGTCTGTCAATAATGAAAAAAATAAAAATAAAATAAACACTCGATGTTCAGTAAAACAATCGATGGCTATTTTTTGGTATTTTTTCTCCGTAATTTCCTTAATCGATTTATAATGATTTAAAATTAAACATTTGTGCATGGTGCTTATTTAGACATTGTCATATTTTGAGAAATGACAATGAAAACAGCAGGAAATTAAACAAAGGAAACCCAGTCGGGTGGGTGTGGTTCAAAAATGGAGTGGTGGGTGGAGCTATAATTGAAGGTCCTGTGATTGGCTCTCGTTCCAGTTCAAAATGCCTTAAATGGTCCAATTAAATAACAGTTTATGGGTTTGACCAATGACAACACGGAATCACAATGTCCCACAGAATTAGCATAGAGGAGTGAATAAATAACCCTGTATGAGTTCAGTCCGCTACTGATTTCTGAGAGATTGAATCGGAAACATCATCATGCCTGAACCAGCGAAGTCTGCGCCGAAAAAGGGGTCCAAGAAAGCCGTCACCAAGACCGCTGCGAAAGGAGGAAAGAAGCGTAGAAAGTCCAAGAAGGAGAGCTACGCCAGCAGGTTCATCCTGACACCGGGATCTCTTCGAAGGCGATGGGCATCATGAACTCTTTCGTAAACGACATCTTCGAGCGCATCGCCGGTGAGTCGTCTCGTCTCGCTCACTACAACAAGCGCTCCACCATCACTTCCCGAGAGATCCAGACCGCCGTGCGTCTGCTGCTGCCCGGGGAGCTGGCCAAACACGCCGTGTCCGAGGGCACCAAGGCCATCACCAAGTACACCAGCTCCAAGCAGAGCAGTCCCACACCGAGACACACCCCAAAGGCTCTTTTAAGTGCCACCCAGTTTCTCCTTGAAAGAGCGAGTGGTATTCATCAAATATTTTTCTAACGTTCAAGAACTTGGTTCGCTTCATATCTATGCAAATCAAAGGGAAATTAAGTGAGTGAGTGAGTGAAGTGACATTCAGCCAAGTATGGTGACCCATACTCAGAATTTGTGCTCTGCATTTAACCCATCCGAAATTCACACACACAGAGCAGTGAACACACACACACACACTGTGAGCACACACCCGGAGCAGTGGGCAGCCATTTATGCTGCGGCGCCCGGGGAGCAGTTGGGGGTTCGATGCCTTGCTCAAGGGCACCTAAGTCGTGGTATTGAAGGTGGAGAGAGAACTGTACATGCACTCCCCCCACCCACAATTCTGTCCGGCACGAGACTAGAACCCACAACCCTTCGATTGGGAGTCCAACCCTCTTACCATTAGGCCACGACTTCCCCTTTAGGGTTAGGGGAACTAACCCTAAAGACTAACGACTTCCCCTTTAGGGTTAGGGGAATTAGTTCGCTAGTCCGGTAGAAATCTCAAATCTGTTCCTCAACAACAATAACAAAAAAAAAAAAAATTCAATGTATTCAACAGTGTAGATGTAGATACAGTGTAGATATATTTGACAACTTATTCAAAAGGCCCAAGGTGTGTTATTTTTAGTTTTTATTATTATATAAAAACTGTCGGTAGTGCGTTCGTAAAACTAGAGTAGTCGTCATTGCTTTAAAAGGGCGTTTAATGAAGAAGAATTGAAACGTTAATTTCCAAATTATGGCAGTTAATTCTGTAGAAAATAATAGTAATTTAAGTAGTCTACTGAGTTTTATACAGACCTGTTTAAATTTTATTAGATACCGTAGGAAACTAAAAATCTTCAAAATACAAAGTAATGAATCGTATCATGCCCTGTGACAACAATGCGCAATTTTACACATATCCTAATTTTATAACAAAATATGGCTTTTTTTGTTAACGAAAAAATATTTAATCAAGGCTGTTCCTAGTTGCATAATACCTTCAACTAAATTCTCTCATGTAAATATTAATAATAAAAGCCTACAAAAAAAAAAAAAGCGTTTTAATAACAGTTTTATAAGAAACATCCTTAATGTTGGATCAAATCCTCCATGTAAATCAATATGGCTTAAACTTCACTGTATGTCTTGGCACAGCATTTGGATTTTAATTTACAAAACAATTCACATATATTATCTTATAAATGCAGTTGTTAGCAGATACAGGTGCAGCTCAAAAAATTGGAATGTTGTGGAAAAATGAATTTCAGTAATTCAACTCAAATTGTATAACTCGTGTATTAAATTCAATGCGCACAGACTGAATTAGTTAAGGTTTTTGGTTATTTTAATTGTGATGATTTTGGGTCACATTTAACAAAAACCCACCAATTCACTATCTCAACCAATTAGAATACTTAATAAGACCAATAATAATAATAATAATAAAAAATAAATAATAAAAAACATTTTTAGTGAATTGTAGGCCTTCTGGAAAGTATGTTCATTTACTGTACATGTTTGTGATGGGAAGTTCGGTTATTTTTCGCGAACCGGTTCTTTCGGACAGTTTGATTCAATAAACCGGTTGAAAAAAACGGTTCAGCGTAATGATGTCATTGGCGATGATGTATTGGCATCACGTCTATCAAACATTCAAATACACTGTTAAAAATGTATTGTAATTTTACAGGAAATTCCTGGCAACTAATTGCCGTGAATTTACAGCAAGTAATATACAGGTAATATATTGTTGTTTTTTTTTAATACAATAGAGTCCTCTATTTATACAGCAGTGCTACTGTGATTAAAGTAGCATTATTACAGTAAAATGCTGTAATTTATTTTAATTTACTATATATTTACTGCAACTCAGTTACAGGAGACAATTACAATTGAATATTGTAATTCAAAATATATTGTAATTTCTAAATATAATAAAATACTGCAATTTTCCATCTTCCAAAATTAAAACCAAAACAATGGCAACTTTTTATTATTTTTTTATTATTACCACACTATGCAACATCACATATTACAAACTTATTTTATCTTTTTTTTCATACAAACAAAATTACAGTTTCACTGAAGAATCTAGCTCACTTCCAGACGTCCAGACAGTCTATCATCAGGGGGAACATGGTAATAAATAACAAAAGGTCCTAACCAGTCTTGAACAGGGGAAGCTGTGGGGTGTGGGTGGGCATCAATACTAGCCCATCAACTCAAAGCCCAGGAGTCTTCTTAATAGGGTGCAGACAGGTGCGTTGAGCCGATGTCTCTTCTCTGCTTTGCTGACATCTTGGAGTTGATTCCACAAAAACCTCTGAAAACAGAGAGAGTGAAAACAAGTTTTCATATCAGGTAATGATAAATACTGTGTAAAAAAAAAAAAAAAAACATAAAAAGTAAACTTGCTTGTAGAAAAAATTACGTCGATGTATTTATTTAACATCAACACATTTAACAACATAACATTTAGAATTACATTGGCTTTTACATTGTTTTTCTTAAATATATAATGTCACTGTATGCACTGTAAATTGAATGTCGCTTTGGACAAAAGTGTAGGCAAAATGGGTCATATGACGTTGCTAAAAAGAACATTATTTTGTGTATTTGGTGTAATAAAATGTTTAAGCGGTTTAAGGTTAAAAAAAAACACATTATTGTTCCTCCTCTACAGGTACTCCTCTCCTCGCCTTCTGAAACGTGTTGATTTTTACAAAGCTCATCGTTCTGAAAAGCGAAGTGTGCTCTGATTGACCAGCTATCCAATCTATCTATCATGTGACTGAAATGTTATGCCTCTTAACATACTGTGCCCTGTCCGGCCAAAGCAACGAGACAAACATTTAAATATAATGTTTATTTCATTATAATGTCAAAACCCATTATAAATGTGATATAACATGATTTCTAGTTGTGTTCTCTTTTGGAAGGCCAAACAAAGTAGTTTCCCTTTTTAAAGAAACAGTGTTTAAGAGTGACGCTTCAATTCAAACGAACGAACAAACACATGAGAGCAATTTCAAAAGCACAAGGAGCTGTCTGTTCTGCTCTCTTTAGCTCTCATGAATTTCACACATCGATCGACCTGGATGTTTTAGGCAATATTAAAATCCTAGCGGGGACGTGTCCCGTATGAACGGCACATATGGCCACCCTATACAGATCTTCTTAATTCACCAAGAGCTTGTAACACTCCAAAGAGAAAGGAAAAAGTTAAATCACATCTAATGACTTTAACCCCCTAAAATTTACTTAATGAAAATTGTAATGTTAAACTGCTGTCTTTCAGACTTTTCTGTGTTTACATAAATGTCTTGCAGGGCAATACCAACTCTATGTTAGACACTTAATAGCAATAGATTTGTCTCCATCCAGCTTTTTAATGCACATTTTAACATTTTGATAAAAAAACAAAAAAAAAATCCTGAATGGAAACGGTTCAAATTCACATAAAATATTCTAATGTGAATAAAACTTTTTATGTGGATTGACTCGCTAATAAATGCAACATAAATGCACATTTGTTGCAACTCTATCGGCTGTTTTGAGTTGCCCCTTAAGTCTTGATCCCACAGAGTTTCATGACTACTCTCCTGTCCATTTCTAATTTACATAAAAGAGCTGATGGAAATGCTCTCCAGTTATAGGGTTTATTTGCCAAATTTCTACGAATGCGCTTAAAAGGTGCAAATGAATTGGATGGAAACCTGTCTTTTGACATCAATGCATAGAGTATATTATAGAGTCTTTTTTCTTTATAAGTGTGCAAACAGTTTTAACATACCTTTAGTGCTTGAGGCCTCTTTAGGATACCGTTAGTTAGACACGTAGACCGCATATTTGAGTTTTAAACAACTACATTCTCGCCTGAAATAGTTAAAACACTATACCTTTCATGACACGATGACAGTAATATTTTACAAAATATCAAAAGAAATGGTGGTTGAAATTACAATGCTGCATTGCCACTCCCGAAAGTTCAGTAACGTTACCTTTGAACAAGTACCTCGCGAGCAGGGACTTTCTGAGGGACATTTTTTTTTTTACCCAGAACTTTATTTAGATCATGGTAGCTGCGGTGGGAGCACACCAAGTTCCAGCCCAAAGTCCATAGTGTCTGGGTAAAGTTCTTGCGATGGAAATTTGGATAGAGTATGAAGACGTGATTTTAACTAACTTCAACCTATTCCACTGAATTATACCAAATGAAACAATCAGCACTCACTCAGATGTTACATACCTGAGACATGTTCTTTCTTCCCAAATTTTTTAAAAATACTTCTGGTACCGTCCGTTGGCTGCGTAATTTCAAAATTCAAACAGCAGCGATCCCACAATGCTATGCGGTTGCTGTTAAAAATGCTTCTACAGTGTAGTTACAATAATTTTACATGACTGTCCATTAATTTCCCATCATTTGAGTTTTGCAACAACACACCCAAATACAATAACAGCAATAATGTGCATACGAGGATTTAAGTCTTGAAGATATAAAGTAAATGTCAAAAGGTGTAAAAATGTAAAAGGTATCATCAGCGCAGAAACCATGATCCACTTACTATACATAATCCTTCGTGATATATTTGTTATTAAATGAACTTACGTTTCGCCAGATTGCCCTTCATCCAAGCCCTCGGTTTACCCGCGCTCATAACATTAGCACAGAATCAGTTCTGAATCAATCACCAAAAGAATCAGTTCCGTTCAGACACTCTGTGTGTCAGTCTGCTTCACGCTGAATCACGCATGCGCAGTATCATCAGCTCCTCGGTTCTCGGATCGGATGCGTCTGAAAGAAACGGTTTTCGGTTCAGTGTACAGATGATCCGAAAAACAGATGCAACCGGTTCTTGACTCGAGAACGAGAATCACGAGAATCACTGAAAAAAAACAGAAAGTTCAGTTTCATCAGCTGCTCTACTAGTGTTCATGTTCTACTTACTACATACTCATTTTGTGAATCTGTCATCATAAACTATATATACAGTACAGATATTTCATAAATCATCCCTTATTCCTATTAAACATAGAGTATTTAGAGTCTTAGTTATTGTCCAACTTCCCTAAAAACCCCTTTGGCCTATACATTATCTACAATATACAGATTAGAAAGATTCATCTAAAAAAAAAAAAAAAAAAAAAAAAAATAAAATATAGTTAGTTTATCACACATTCCGATGTTTAAAAAACAAAACCTTAAAAAAAAATACACACATGCACAGTATCATCAGTTTATCGCTTCTCAAATCGGACGAATCCGACAGAAACCATTCTCGGTTCAGTGTACTGGTGATCTGAAAAATGATGCAACCGGTTCTTGACTTGAGAACTGCTCCAGCAGTGGGCATATTCGTTCATCATCTGGCTCGGCTCGGTGTTTATCCTCAATTCGGTCTTCATGACAGTTCAGTCAGTGTACTGTTTGAGTAAATGAATTACTCCGGGATATTGGTTTATTCTGACTCAGAGGGAGTGTCAGTCACGTTAAAAAAAGTTAACAGCTTAAGTAATTTGTTGATTAATGCTTATTGGAGACGTGAACAGTTTCAAACGATTCAGTTCATTTTGGTGAACTGGTTCAACCGGTTCACTAAGAAGAATTTGACCATATTAGCCCGGTCCTGTCAACGCTGCACTGGCTCCCTAACAAACATCATATATATTTAAAAAAAAAAATTGCTTATTACTTGTAAAGCCCTGAATGGTTTAGCACCTCAGTATTTGAATGAGCTCCTTTTACATTATAATCCTCTACGTCCACTACGTTCTGAAAACTCAGGCAATTTAATAATACCTAGAATATCAAAATCAACTGCGGGTGGCAGATCCTTTTCCTATTTGGCGCCTAAACTCTGGAATAACCTACCTAACATTGTTCGGGAGGCAGACACACTCTTGCAGTTTAAATCTAGATTAAAGACCCATCTCTTTAACCTTGCCTACACATAACATACTAATATGCTTTTAATATCCAAATCCTTTAAAGGATTTTTAGGCTGCATTAATTAGGTAAACCGGAACCGGAAACACTTCCCATAACACCTTATGTACTTGCTACATCATTAGAAGAATGGCATCTACGCTAATATTTGTCTGTTTCTCTCTTATTCCGAGATCAACGTAGCCACCAGATCCAGTCTGTGTCACGCTATCAGTCTCTGTTTCCTGGGTGTCCCCTAGTGAGTGCACTTCTCCTTAGGCACTTCACCATAGGCACTTTAATTCCGCTTGTCTGGTCATGTCGTCACAGTAATTGCACTCCAATTAAATCGCACAGGTGTTGACTATCCTTAGTCATTAGTCTCCCTATATAGAGCTGTCTTTCTCTGTCGTCTTTATGGAGTCCTTACCCTATGTGTGAGTTGTGCTTGTCTTGTGAGTCTTCTCGTTACCTTCTTGTTCATCCGCATTCTTATCCGTTTCATCCGGTTCCCTTTTTGTTTGGTCTGTCTCTCTAGACAGTTTTATTTTGTATTTAACCTGTTTGTGCAATAAACCTCACCTGCAATTGGATCCTACCTTCTCCTTGTGTTTTTCCCATAACCCAACCGTCACAGAAGGACTCCATGATGCCTAGATCCAGCGGTGTGAGATTTCGAATCTGTTCCCCAGCCACCATGGAGGAACGGAGGGGGAGATTCCGGAACTTAACCACCCTTCATCAAAAGGGAAGCGAGGTGGGTGGCCTGGCGCAATTGTTTTGGACTTTGGCAGTCGGGTTAGGTTACAATGATGCAGCACTAAAAGATTTGTTTAATAATTGCCTGGATGATCCTTTACCTCAATGGGAGATGAAGGGGTTAGAGATCCTGGACTTTTGGGGGTTTACCAAATACCTGCACCATCGTGCTCAGTGGGATGCAACAACCACACCAGAGTTTCCAGACAAGACTGCCACCTGCCCAGCGCCACCGCACAAGATGGCCGCCAGCCCAGCGCCACAGCACAAGATGGCCGCCAGCCCAGCGCCACAGCACAAGATGGCCGCCAGCCCAGCGCCACAGCACAAGATGGCCGCCAGCCCAGCGCCACAGCACAAGATGGCCGCCAGCCCAAGATAGCCGCCAGCCCAGCGCCACAGCACAAGATGGCCGCCAGCCCAGCGCCACAGCACAAGATGGCCGCCAGCCCAGCGCCACAGCACAGGATGGTCGCCAGCCCAGAGCCACAGCTTAAGATGGACGACTCAACGCCTGAGTCTCCAGACAAGGTGCCGCCGACTCGCCATCGTGGAGGACGGAGGAGGAGGAGACAGGCGTCGACCGTCCCTCAAGGCCTGGAGAAAGTCCCAGAGGCCGAGGCTGTTCCCGAGGCGGAGCCCGATGCTGTTCCCGAGGCGGAGCCCGATGCTGTTCCCGAGGCGGAGCCCGATGCTGTTCCCGAGGCGGAGCCCGATGCTGTTCCCGAGGCGGAGCCCGATGCAGTTCCCGAGGCGGAGCCCGATGCAGTTCCCGAGGCGGAGCCCGATGCAGTTCCCGAGGCGGAGCCCGATGCAGTTCCCGAGGCCGATGCAGAGGCGGAGCCCGATGCAGTTCCCGAGGCCGATGCAGAGGCGGTGCCCGATGCTGTTCCAGAGGCCGATGCAGAGGCGGTGCCCGATGCTGTTCCAGAGGCCGACGCGGTGCCCGAGGCTGTTCCCGATGCCGAGGCGGTGCCCGATGCCGAGGTGGTGCCCGATGCGAGGCGGTGCCCGGTGCTGTTCCAGAGGCCGACGCGGTGCCCGAGGCTGTTCCCGAGGCGGTGCCCGAGGCGGTTCCCGATGCCGAGGCGGTGCCCAATGCCGAGGTGGTGCCCGATGCTGTTGCCGAGGCGGTGCCCGATGCCGAGGCGGAGCCCGATGCAGTTCCCGAGGCGGAGCCCGATGCAGTTGCCGAGGCGGTGCCCGATGCCGAGGCGGAGGTGGTGCCCGATGCGAGGCGGTGCCCGGTGCTGTTCCAGAGGCCGACGCGGTGCCCGAGGCTGTTCCCGAGGCGGTGCCCGAGGCGGTTCCCGATGCCGAGGCGGTGCCCAATGCCGAGGTGGTGCCCGATGCTGTTGCCGAGGCGGTGCCCGATGCCGAGGCGGAGCCCGATGCAGTTCCCGAGGCGGAGCCCGATGCAGTTGCCGAGGCGGTGCCCGATGCCGAGGCGGAGCCCGATGCAGTTCCCGAGGCGGAGCCCGATGCAGTTCCCGAGGCGGAGCCCGATGCAGTTCCCGAGGCGGAGCCCGATGCAGTTCCCGAGGCCGATGCAGAGGCGGTGCCCGATGCTGTTCCAGAGGCCGATGCAGAGGCGGTGCCCGATGCTGTTCCAGAGGCCGACGCGGTGCCCGAGGCTGTTCCCGAGGCGGTGCCCGAGGCGGTGCCCGATGCCGAGGCGGTGCCCAATGCCGAGGTGGTGCCCGATGCTGTTGCCGAGGCGGTGCCCGATGCCGAGGCGGTGCCCGATGCCGAGGCGGTGCCCGATGCTGTTCCAGAGGCCGAGGCGGTGCCCGATGCCGAGGCGGTGCCCGATGCTGTTCCAGAGGCCGAGGCGGTGCCCGATGCCGAGGCGGTGCCCGATGCTGTTCCAGAGGCCGATGCCGAGGCGGAGCCCGATGCTGTTCCAGAGGCCGATGCGGTGCCCGAGGCTGTTCCCGATGCCGATGCAGTTCCCGAGGCGGTGCCCGATGCCGAGGCGGTGCCCGATGCCGAGGCAGTGCCCGAGGCTGTTCCCGAGGCGGTGCCCGATGCCGAGGCGATGCCGAGGCGGTGCCCGATGCCGAGGCGGTGCCCGAGGCTGTTCCCGATGCCGAGGCGGTGCCCGATGCCGAGGCGGTGCCCGATGCCGAGGCGGTGCCCGATGCCGAGGCGGTGCCCGATGCTGTTCCAGAGGCCGACGCGGTGCCCGATGCTGTTCCAGAGGCCGACGCGGTGCCCGATGCCGAGGCGGAGGCCGATGCTGTTCCCGAGGCCGATGCAGTTCCCGAGGCGGTGCCCGATGCCGAGGCGGTGCCCGATGCCGAGGCGGTGCCCGATGCCGAGGCGGTGCCCGATGCTGTTCCCGAGGCCGATGCTGTTCCCGAGGCCGATGCTGTTCCCGAGGCGGTGCCCGAGGCTGTTCCCGAGGCGGTGTCTGATGCCGAGGCGGTGCCCGATGCCGAGGCGGTGCCCGAGGCTGTTCCCGAGGCCGATGCTGTTCCCGAGGCGGTGCCCGAGGCTGTTCCCGAGGCGGTGTCTGATGCCGAGGCGGTGCCCGATGCCGAGGCGGTGCCCGAGGCTGTTCCCGAGGCCGATGCTGTTCCCGAGGCCGATGCTGTTCCCGATGCAGTTCCCGAGGCTGTTCCCGATGCCGATGCAGTTCCCGAGGCGGTGCCCGATGCCGAGGCGGTGCCCGATGCCGAGGCGGAGCCCGATGCTGTTCCCGAGGCCGATGCTGTTCCAGAGGCCGATGCCGATGCTGTTCCCGATGCGGTGCCCGAGGCTGTTGCCGAGGCGGTGCCCGATGCGGTGCCCGATGCCGAGGCGGAGCCCGATGCTGTTCCAGAGGCCGAGACCGATGCTGTTCCCGAGGCCGATGCTGTTCCCGAGGCGGTGCCCGAGGCCGATGCGGTGCCCGATGCCGAGGCGGAGCCCGATGCTGTTCCCGAGGCCGATGCTGTTCCCGAGGCCGATGCCGAGGCGGTGCCCGAGGCGGTGCCCGATGCTGTTCCGGAGGCCGAGGCGGTGCCCAAGGCCGAGGCGGTGTCCGATGCTTTTCCGGAGGCCGAGGCGGGGCCCGAAGCCGAGGCGGTGTCCGTTGCGGTTCCGGAGACCGAGGCGGGGCCCGAAACCGTTCCCGATGCGGTGCCGGAGGCCGTTCCCGATGCAGTGCCCGAGACCACTTCGCCCTGGGGGACTCCGACGGTGACCATGAGGACGTGGTGGTCATCCGCTCCGCCCTGGGGGACTCCGGCGGTGACCAAGAGGACGTGGTGGTCTTCCGCTCCGCCCTGGGGGGGCTTCTGCTTTGACCACATGGGTGTGATGGCCCTCTGTTCCGCCCGGGTGGGCATCACCTAATGTCCTCCATTTACCAATGTTTTTGTTTTCATTTGTTTTTTCTATTTTCCTCGGTTGGACCTGGCCCTCCGTCCCTCCCCTCTTTCCTTCCGCCGGTCCACCACCCTCCTGGACTCCTTGTTTTGTGTTACACCTTCCTGTCTCTGCCTTTCCATCACGTCTGGTTGTTCCGTCTCTTTTCTTCCATTTTACCTGGTTGTCCTGTCTTTGTCTCTGTCTCTCCATTCCACCTGGTTGTTTGTCTCTGTTTTCTGACCCTCCGTCCCTCCCCCTAGTCCGCCTCCGCTTCACCTCCCTCCTACCTCTTTTTCTGTTGGGTTTTCTGGGGTTTCAGGTGGAGCATCTGGTAGCTGCTCCGTAGGGGAGGGGGTAATGTCACGCTATCAGTCTCTGTTTCCTGGGTGTCCCCTAGTGAGCGCACTTCTCCTTAGGCACTTCACCATAGGCACTTTAATTCCGCTTGTCTGGTCATGTCGTCACAGTAATTGCACTCCAATTAAATCGCACAGGTGTTGACTATCCTTAGTCATTAGTCTCCCTATATAGAGCTGTCTTTCTCTGTCGTCTTTATGGAGTCCTTACCCTATGTGTGAGTTGTGCTTGTCTTGTGAGTCTTCTCGTTACCTTCTTGTTCATCCGCATTCTTATCCATTTCATCCGGTTCCCTTTTTGTTTGGTCTGTCTCTCTAGACAGTTTTATTTTGTATTTAACCTGTTTGTGCAATAAACCTCACCTGCAATTGGATCCTACCTTCTCCTTGTGTTTTTCCCATAACCCAACCGTCACAGTCTGTGTCCAGATCAGAGGGTCACTGCAGTCACCCGGATCCAGTACGTATCCAGACCAGATGGTGGATCGGCACCTAGAAAGGACCTTTACAGCCCTGAAAGACAGCGGAGGCCAGGACAACTAGAGCCCAGATACAGATCCCCTGTAAAGACCTTGTCTCAGAGGAGCACCAGGACAAGACCACAGGAAACAGATGATTCTTCTGCACAATCTGACTTTGCTGCAGCCTGGAACTGAACTACTGGTTTCGTCTGGTCAGAGGAGAACTGACCCCCAACTGAGCCTGGTTTCTCCCAAGGTTTTTTCTCCATTCTGTCACCGATGGAGTTTCGGTTCCTTGCCGCTGTCACCTCTGGCTTGCTTAGTTGGGGTCTCTTCATCTACAGCGATATCGTTGACTTGATTGCAAATAAATGCACAGACACTATTTAAAGGGGGGGTGAAATGCTCGTTTTCACTCAATATCCTGTTAATCTTGAGTACCTATAGAGTAGTACTGCATCCTTCCTAACTCCAGGAAGTCTTTAGTTTTATTATATTCATAAGAGAAAGATAGTCTGTACCTTTTGTGTTGAGCGCGTCTGGAAGCTGTGACACCGTGAGGACAAAACCAACCAAAACAGACCATGGCTAACAGTCAGATTCAGCGTATATTTATGATCCAGAATCAGATCCAGAGGCTGAAATTGAACAAGAGCAGCATCAGCAATCAGTCTCTATGTGGTATGTACTGAAACTGTATATATTTGCTTAGCGGTTTCGGAAAATGACTAAGTTCCACTTTGTCATCTTTTTTTTTTTTTAAGCTGTACATGTGGAAAGTGCAGTTTGACGACAACATCGCATGTTGTTTACTTGATGTGCTTATGCACCGATAGCTAAGTTAACAACACAGAGATATTTGAAGCAGTTTTACTCACCGCATGCGGTTCCAACACACGATCATGACCCTTTTTCGTTGGGACTGCATTATCCTTAAGAAATAAACGATGTGCAAATCCGGCATCAAACTGGACCTTGTTTGTAAAACAAGCATCTTCAAAATGCAGGGGAACAAACAAAAACACTTGCACAACTCTGTTGATGCTCTGTAAAAATAAACTCCATCCACTGGTCCCTTAATGCTGTTTCTCTTTTGGTAATCTGTGCAGGGTTGTCTTGAGCTGGCAACCAAAAACACACTTCTTTTGTGACATTTGGCGACACTCTCGCTCTGATCAGTGAAGTCTGTTGTGCTCTCAGTGCTCTGCTATACGGGAGCGCGCGCTCTTCCGGCAGAAGTGCCTCAGGACCCATATAAGGAAATTCCGCTCCATCTAACGTCACACAGAGCCATACTCGAAAAAAACTTTCCGAAACTTGTGACAAACCGGAAGTAGTATTTTTGAAACAGAAATACTCCTTCAAACGTACAACTTAATTTTTGAAACTTTGTCCATGTTTAGCATGGGAATCCAACTCAGTGTAAAAAACTCAGTATGACATCACTGAATTCAATGATGAACTGCCTTTAACTATCATTTTGCATTATTGACACACTGTTTTCCCAAGGAATGTTGTTCAGTTGCTTTGACGCAATGTATTTTGTTTAAAGCGCTATATAAATAAAGGTGACTTTGACTTCACACTGCATGTTAGACCTGAAAATTGCTGGGGTCGCCTTCTGTGTGAAAGCAAACACATCCCGTAACTGGGACCTAGTAACATTGCCAGGTTCAGTCCCGGAACGAGCACTGTGTGAACGAAAGTCAGAACTAATGCCATAAAGGCTGTGTAGTAGCAATGACGCTTGTTATCGCACGAGTGTTTTGAAGGCAGATCAAGGTTCGCAATGAAATCAATATGTACAAACTGCAACAAAGCAGAGATCAGTTAGTTCCTCACTTTCTGAACTGAAGCTGAGACATCGTTTGTCAGCTTAAGTGAAAGTTAACGTGCCTATGATTTTCGAATCATACATTACACGTCACACCCTGATGTCACGTGTCATTATGGGACCTTTACGGGTTGTGTGTGAACGCACATATTCCAGGTTATCACTGGCAGTGTGAAAGGAGCAAAATTTAGTGACCCGGGAACAATTGCCAGAACACTTTACTCGTGTGTTTTCTGAAATCACAGTTTGAAAGGGGCTAATGACTGTTTTCTGGACAACTGTCAGATCAGAAGTCTTCCCCATGATTGTGTATTCTAGTTAACCAAACTGAGAGACCATTTTGAAGGCTCATGAAACTTTTGCAGGTGTTTTGAGTTGATTAGTTGATTGGCATGTCACCATTTTCTATTTTTTTGTAGGTTTTTGTTAAATGTGTAAAAATAACATAGTCAATAGTTTTAAATTCTGCAAATAGTCTTATGTATTATAGTTTTTATATAAAGTTTCAGGTTTTGGTGAAAAAAAATGAAGAGACACAGTTGTCATTTTTTTTTTTTATGTTGTTTTGTTTGTTTTCATTGTTTTATTATGGAACTGCTAATTTTACACTATGTCAAGTCAAGTCACCTTTATTTATATAGTGCTTTAAACAAAACAGATTGTGTCAAATCAACAGAACAACATTAATTAGGAAAAAAAGTGTGTCAATAATGCAAAATGACAGTTAAAGGCAGTTCATCATTGCATTCAGTGATGTAAGTAAGTAAACTTTATTTATATAGCACCTATCACAGATAAAATCACAAAGTGCTTTGCATATAGCAAATTAACAAACTTAAAAATAAGAAACATCATACAAAACATAAAACATAATAGCTCAGTCAACTGAAAGCTTGACTGAATAGAAGTGTCTTCAGCTGTTTTTTAAAAGAATCAACAGAATCAACCACATGCAGAAACAGTGGCAGGGCATTCCACAGTTTGGGAGCAACTGCTTGAAAGGAGCGATCTCCCCGAGTTTTAAGGCATGTTTTAGGGACAATCAGGATATTTTGACCTGAGGAACGAAGAGTACGAAAAGAAGAATAAGGGGTAAGCATGTATGTGATATATTGTGGGGTCTGTACCTGTAATGCTCTAAAGGTTAAAACTAAAATTTTATAATTAATTCTAAATTTTACCGGAAGCCAGTGGAGAGTAAATAAAACCGGAGTGATTTGTGCCCTTCTGTTGGTTCCTGTTAAAAGCCTGGCTGCTGCATTTTGCACCAATTGAAGACGGTTCAGAGAAACATTGTTAAAACAAGTAAAAAAAAATAATTACAGTAATCTAACCTTGAAGAAATAAAAGCATGAATGATCATCTCCATGGTAGCTTTGGGCAATATTTTTCTCAATTTAGAAATATTTCTCAAATGATAAAAACAGTTTCTGACTAACTGTCTAGAATGACCACCCAGAGACAACGATTGGTCGAACAAAACACCCAGGTTTCTTAGGCTCAACTGGACAGATGAGTCTAAGGCTCAGAGGTGTTGTTTAATTCGAGGTATTTTTTTGTTCTGGAGCAATGATCAAAGTTTCAGTCTTTTTTATATTCAGTTGTAAATAATTGTTGTAAAACCAAGTCTTAATGCATGACAGGCATTCCAATAAATCAGTTAATTTACCTAACTCTGACTCTTTGAATGAGCAGTACAAATGGATGTCATCAGCATAAAAGTGATAAGACACATTATTAAAATCCAGAGTCAGCAGCCAACAAAATGTCATTTTATACTTTAAGAAGCACCTGACTGAAATGTATCAAACATATCTTTCCCATCAAGATATGAAGTCAGCTGCCCCACCACCACTCTCTCTAGAATTTTAGATAAAAAAGGCAGTTTAGATATAGGCCTATAGTTACTTCTTTTGGCCAGAAAGAAATATAAAGCTGAGTAGCATCAGCATAACAGTGAAAGCTAACACCATGTTTCCTGATAATATCTCCCAATAGTAACATGTAAAGTGTGAAGAGTAATGGCCCTAGTAGTGAGCCCTGAAGTATTCCATGCTATTGCACTTCCATTAATGCCAACAAAGTGTTCAAGTCTATGCAAAATAATGTTGTGGTCAATTGTGTCAAACGCATCACAACAGAGGCTTAATAGCAGTCAGTTTGAAGGTTTGGGGGACATATCCTAATGAGAATGATTAATTAATAATAGTCAGAAGAGCTTAGATGAAATATGGTCTATCATACATGTTGTTGGTTTATATAATTTAAAAAGTTTATACAATTCTTCCTCTCCTATAGTAGAGAATGAGTGGAACTATTCCTCAGGGGATCTATAGTGCATGGTTAAATTTTATTCCTAATAGTATCGATTTTAGAAGTGAATTAGTTCATAAAGTCATTACTGCTGTAATGTTGGGAAATGTCAACACTCGTTGATGCTTTATTCTTTATTAATTTAGCCACTGTATTTAATAAATACCTGGGGGGAAAAAGTTATTAGATCTAGTGGTTTTTAATAATGTTCTGTAGGATAGGTTACTTTCCTGCCAAGCAATACGAAAAACCTCTAATTTTGTTTTCCTCCAGCTACGCTCCATTTTACAGGCTGCTCTCTTTAGGGTGCAAGTGTGCTCATTATATCATGGTGTCAGACTGTTTTCCTTAATCTTCCTTAAGCGTAAAGGAGCAACTGTATTTAAAATGCTAGAAAAGAGAGAAGTCCATAGTTTCTGTTGCATCATCGAGCTGTTCTGAGGTTTGGATATGTTAAGGAATTGGGATACATCAGGAATATTACTTAAAAAGCAGCCTTTTGTGGTAGAAGTGATGGCTCCACCATACTTATAACACGAAGTAGAATTTACAGTTTTAGATATGAAGTTTGCACAAAACTAAATAATGGTCAGAAATATAATCTCTTGGCTGCATAATTTCAACACTATCAACATCAATTCCATTTGACAGACATTAACACTCATTTCTCTGGATAATGTTATATGAAGCACTATTACTTCAAACGAGTTATACTTGAAGCCTCCCCCTTTACATTTTGGATGTGGCTCATGTTTATAACAGTAATCTTGCGGGGTAGACTCATTTAAAATAATGTAATCATCAGGTTTTAGCCAGGTTTCTGTCAAACATAGCACATCTAGATTATGATCAGTGATCATATTATTAACAAAAAGTGCTTTTGTAGTTGTCACGGTGCAGGGTGCCGTCTCAGCTTCCCCTGTGGTCTGTGTTGTCCTGTCTGTTCAGTAGCTCGTGGTCTGGGCAATCAGCGCTAATCATGGTGGGGTTGTGCAGATCACAAGCTTATTCTCCCCACCTGTCGCTCATTCCCCCACTTCCTTTATATGTCTCTGCTTTTCTGTCTGTGGTCGTGAGTAGATTGTTTTGTCTTTGACCATGTTTTGCACTGTTTCTCAGTATCAGTCTCACCTTCTGTTCTTGTGTCAAAGGATCCGTAACTCGGAGATCCGGCAGCACGAGTGGTCCGCAGTGTGCCGGCCAGCTCGGAGATCTGTGTGCACCAGAGCTTTTCGTTATTGTTTATGTTATTTTGTGTTTTGTGGCGAGAATAAAGATTCTCCTTTTCTAACTCTGCATCTAAGTCCTCTGTCCAGTACGCACCCCGTGACAGTAGTAAGGGACCTGATATTCAATAAGCCAAGATTTATTATTTGTTTATCCGTATTGCATCTTTTTTATTTGTTGAACCTCAAGTAAATTGTTACTCCTAAATTGGTTTGGACATTTTTTTTTTTGTATTTTGTAGTTCGGGGAACAGTCGGTCTGTCTGCTTGCTGACCTGAGCCCCAGTTGTCAAGAATAAACTCTAAGACTATGTGCCATAATTCTAGAGAGAAGAGTGGTGCCACCCCAGGAGGGGTGAAGACCATCTCTTTTCAACAGGTCAGGTCTGCCCCAAAAGCTCATCCAATTGTCTATGAAACCTATGTTATTCTTTGGACACCACTTAGACATCCAGCCATTGAGTGGTGACAATCTGCTATGCATATCATCACCGCGGTAAGCAGGGAGGGGACCAGAGCATATTACAGTGTCTGAGATCAGGCTTGCAATTTCACACACCTCTTCAATGTCATTTTTAGTGATCTCCGACTGGCGAAGTCGAACATCATTAGCGCCGGCATGAAAAACAATCTTACTGTATTTACGTTTAGCATTAGCCAGCACTTTTAAATTTGACAAGATGTCAGGTGCTCTGGCTCCCGGTAAACATATGACTATGGTGGCTGGTGTCTCTATATTCACGTTCCGTACAATAGAATCACCAATAACTAGAGCACTTTCATCAGGTTTCTCAATGGGTGCATCACTGAGTGGGGAGAACCTGTTTAATGTTTTGATCCGAACAGAAGAGCGGTGTTTTGACCCATGACTACGCTGCCTCACTGTCACCCAGTTGCCCTGCTGCAGGGGCTCTGTTGCTGACACCGAACAATGTACAGGAATCCCTGAGCTAGATGCATCCAAAGCTGTATCTAGAGCCCTCACATTCTTGGATTCATGTCTCTAATTCTGAAATCTTCTCTGTTAGCCTAACTATTTCCCTACATTTATCACATGTGAATCCTCATCACCGACAGAGATTGATAAACCGTACATGTGGCAAGAGGTGCAAATAACTATAGCTGGAGAAGCCATAACTCACCGTGCTTGATGAAAGATTCTTACCACAGTTGTTTGATGAATTTGTGAAAAACAGGAGAAAGAGAGAGAGGAGAGGAGTAGAGAAAACAGTGATAGGCACTAATGGCAATGCTAATGACAAGCTAACAAGTGCTAACACACTGAAGTGTGTTCCCCGAAGTGTCACTTAGAAAGCTTCTTAACATGCTGCCTCTAACGTCCGATGTTACAAGAGCGCAGTCCCGACTGAAGGTGCTGAATTAGTTGGCATCGATTACTCAGGAATCGATTTTCCACTTCACGCGAAAGTGCAATACAGCGTTAAGAAAGACAACACGTTGTACGCAAATGAAAGATTCCTCAAATTATCACAGCAACATTAATTTTAACATAGTTTAAGTTATCAGTAGAATATAGACTATAAATTAAATTATCAAATGGTCAGTAATATGTTCACACGATATGTTGTGACGGGTAGACAAACCGGGTATCCCCCGCTAATCATCCAACCTCCTTATCCCGTTGTGCCACTTGTGCCGCTTCTTGACATGGGTTTAACGACTTATAAAAATTATATAATACACTTTTATATTAATGGTAAGGTACTTTACAATCAGAATTGATCGGCAAGCAGCTGAAGTTACTTCTGTTTAATGCGGTATTGATTGTAGTTGGTTTATGTTTTAAATAAAAAAACAACCTATCTACAATGAACAGAGAGAGAGAGAGAGATAGATACAGAATATGGTGAGGAAGCAACGTAAAAAAGGGCACCAAGCTTCTCATCAGAGGAAGTTGAAGTTTTGCTGGACCTTGCCACCAGGTCAGAGATCACACGCCTATGGTTCACTGTAACCTGCAAGTTTATGGCAGCGTGTACCTTTCACGATGAATAGCGTATGCCTGATCACTCAATGATGGATTGGCATTTGGGATGAGTGTGCCATCCGTGATTAGACCGTAGCCCTCTCCGACGACCTCGATGAAGCTCTCTGTAGCAAAAAAAAAAAAAAAAAAAAAAAAAAAAAACGTAGCGCTATGCTTCAGGGCTTAGAGCAAGATTCCGCCGCGTTTGCCTGGCAAGCACAGGTCTGAGAAGGTCCAGTAGCTCCGTAATGAGTTGTCTTGGGAGGCTAATTTGTTTTTATATAGCCACGTCAGGCAAAATGTCAAAAGGGCATAAGTTTTGCCGAATAAAAAAATTGACATGGACTAAACGGCTCCGCGTCCGGCTCCGTCTTTGATTCAATACAAGGACTCGTTGGATCGCTGCTATAGTTGGTTCCTTACTGGACACAACCATGATTACCCATTTATAGATCTTAGCCATTTAAAGCCAAATTGTTTGCCAGATTTTAATTATCAATAATTGATTGCCAATTCGCTTTAATTACATTATAAAAAAGCCAAGGCTAATTACCACCATATTAGTTATGATACCACATAAAGTGAACTTCATAAATAGGCCTGTATACATTGCGAACATAATTTATTATGAGTCTTAAAAAATAACATAAAATCATTGTTGAGCCACAACTTTGTCAACATACCATAGTTTTACTTGTACTTCGCTGCGCTGTTTTCTAAAGACTTCTGTAGTGTCTTGAGCTCAAACAACGCTAAGAGAGAGTTTACGAATGGTCCAGACCAACCTTACGAAAGTGTGTCTTACAGAAGATATACTTAGCGTAAGAACGTGTCGGGAATCATGCCATAAGGTTAAGAGACAGGTTAAGGAATAGGTTAAGAACTACTTAGGAACTAACAGGAAATACAAAGCTACACAGAGATACGATCACAAACCAGCAGCAGCACGGCAGACAGGAAGCAGGAACGACTTTGTACATATATTTTTACAGTAACTAAAAAGTGAACCAAACCAATAACCAAAACTTTACAGTATAACAGTATATGTTCTATTGTTTTAAAATGCATTACTTAAGAAAGGACCAAAAATTTTATACAATTATACCATATATTACACTTAAATGAAATTTAAATTAAATTGAATTAATTCATTTAGCAGACTCTTTTATCCAAAGTGACTTACAGTGCATTTAGGCTATCAATTTTCACATATCATGTGTTACCGGACAATCGAACCCCCAACCTTGCACTTGATAAGGCAATGCTCTACCAATTGAGTTAAGCAATATTACACTGTAAATACATTAACCACAAGTTAAATCATACTGTAAAATTAAATAAAGTATTTTTGCTACAAAATAAAATTACAGTAAGTTACGAGCAAACTGCTACCAGTTAGTTACTGCAATTTCTACAGAAAGTTTTTTAAAGTGTAGCTATGAAATCACAGTTTATACAGTTTAAAGCCACATTTCATAGCCACAGTCTAATAGATTACCCCCTAGATTTAATATGAAACTCTTAATAAAACAAAATAGTGGCCATAATCATGCTGAGGCTGTGTAGTTTTTTTTAAGTTTTTAAAAGTTTTTAATATATGCCGACTTGTGCATATGATCTGGTCTGTGTGATCGTGTCTCTGGACCGGAGCAGTCCCCTACAGTGTGCACTATGAGCCATTCACTGTACAGAAAATAATACATTGTGAACAAGTGACTGATCTCAGCCAACGTTAGAAAAGTGTATACCAATGATGTGTCGTTCGTTCACGTAATCCATTGACTCATATTACTCGTTCACTTGAGTTCCTCCCTCCACAGCAGTGCGGCACTATAAGTAGCGCATGTGTAGCCGGTTCGACCTGTGTGTCTCTGTTACCACGACTCAGCTAAGACTCTATGTTGTGTTGTGTAATAAATAAAAACTGGAGTTTAATGGCTGGTTCAGAGGTTCTTTATCTGCATGAGTTGAAAAATACAGTAATCATTTGTTGCATTCAATGTAGTGCATATTTGATCAGCCTTCTCCTGTCAACAGCTGAACATAAGATAAAAAGAGATCAGCAGACATGATTCATGTGAATTCACATGAATTCACCAAAGACTCCACAAACTTCACTTATACACTTGAATGATGTCTCCAAAATGGTTCTTCCTATTTCAGCCTGAAATTGCTAACTTCTTAAATGGTTGAGAGAAATGCAAGGGTGATAAGGCCTTAAACTCCCAGAATGAAATGATGCCTTTTACACCATACCAGGTTTTAAACCACAATCTTCAAGTCAAATGTATAACATTTATAATCGCATCAAATGAATTACTTTAGAACTACAGAGATAATGCTCAAGTGCATCAGAGAATATTAACTTAGACTGTAGAATAACTCTGGGACTTCCTACTCAATGTGTCTGTAAGTGATTTTATCTTTAACTGCCTTTGTTTCATAGATTCAATAAGACGATTGACCTTCTTAACCACTCTTCCAGCACGTGTAACATGTTCCTGAGTATGTTTTACACCCTGGGTGTCCCGGTCTCTGAACTAGGCTGTTCTGTATTGCGCATATCTCTTTCCTCCACTCTGGGATTAGCTCTGTCACAATCAAGACTAAAACTGTCTGTCTGATCATTAATAGAGTCTGTAATATGACTGTCATCATCACAAAGCTTCTCAGAACATTCACCATCTTGACTCTGCTGTTCTCCCTCAGTATGGAATTGCACAGATCCAGTTTCACTTTGTGAGCTTTGACTCAGGGAATGTTCTGTTTCATCTAATACCCAGAAGCTTGTCCATCTCTCTGAACTTTCACTTTCCAAGCAATCTTCAGAATCCTGGGGCTGCGGATTAACAGCTGACTCCCCATCATAATCACAGTCATCTAGATACGGGTTACTGGCTCCTCCAAGTTCTATCTGAATGGGTAAGAAGCTGATGTTCAACAAAAGATTGCGATGTACAACTCTCTTAGATCCTTTTTCATCCTGTACCATGTAGGCATGGGTCAAGGGATTCCGGTTGATGACAACATACAGGGTTGACTCCCATTTGTCAGCAAGTTTTCTCCCCCCCCCCCCCCCCCCCCTCCCCCTCCCTTATTAGCAATCAGCACACGATCTCCAACACTTAGGTGAGTGCCTTTTACTCTCTTGTTATATCCCTGAGCTTTTTTTTTTTTTTTTTTTTTTCTGTTCTTTGACAGCATGCTGCTGTGCAATGGTTGCTGCTTCATGGAGATGAGAGAGTAGTGTCTTGGCGTGACTACCATAATCAACCACCACAGGATCTCGGAGTACCTGTTTGAACATCACATAAATAGGAAGTCTCAGCACACGGCCAAACATGAGATAAAAAGGTAAGAATCCTGTTGTTTCATGCACAGTGGCATTATAAGCAAATGTTAGGGTCTGGATTTGTTGGGGCCATTGATGTTTAGCTTTGAGAGGCAAAGAACGCAACATAGCTCCTAGAGTCCTAGTAAATTGTTCAGTTCCCCCATTGCCCATTGGATGATATGTTGTGCTGTGAGACTTAGCCACTCCTGACAATTTAAGTAGCTCAGCAATCAAACCACTCTCAAAATTAGCACCCTGGTCGGTGTGTATACGTTCAGGAAAGCCATAGACACAAAAAAATGTGGTCCCACAGCTTCCTGGCCACTTGCTTAGCTGTCTGATTTACACATGCAATAGCACATGTTAGCTAATTTTGTAAAGTGGTCTGTGACTAACAAAACATCAACAGAGTTCTGTCTAGAGTCTTCTGCACTCCAGAAATCCAAACATACCAATTCCATGGGTGCTGAGGTCCTGATACTCTCCAACAGGACTCTAGCAGATGGCTCAGGTGATTTGGCGAGAATGCATCTATGGCAACATTTAACATAAGCCTTGATGTCTTGCTCCATCTTTGGCCAATAGAATTGCTGCCTCGCTAAATGAAGAATTCTTGCTTGCCCTTGATGTCCAGCGAGGTCAGGAATGCCACTCAATGCTTTGGCTCGGAGACTCTGAGGGAGCACAAATTGATATCTCTTGTGCTTACTTAAAGGAACACTCCACCGTTTTTTGAAATAGGGCTTATTCACATTATTTCCTACATTTAGATAGGTGGGCAAATGCATTTTTGTGTCAGTGCATGCATTGTTTTAGTTTGACTGGGTCGGCGTTAGCTTAGCTTAGCACAATGAATGGAATCCTTTGTTGCCAGCTAGCATGGCCGGAGTAAAAGTGATCGAAAAAAAAAAAAAAAAAAACACCTAATTACTTCTTGTGGCCTGCGTATTCACAACGAGTACAAATACCGATCCAGATTAACACTAGGCGATTTCCTAGGCAGATATTGACTTGGGACTATATTATGGGGAAGCACATGCGAAGCACTGCTACTTCGGCGCAGAGAATCACGCAACACATGAAAACATCAACTCTATGTGAATACAGGTATAATATGGGTCGATCTATACATGCGTCATGATTAAAATAATCACTTACTCTGTGGACAGCTGTCCATTTGGTCCATTCGGCGTGGGGCGTTTTTTCCAGTTGACTTTGTCACACCGGAAAAAAAAAATCGAGTACTGCAGAATGGATCAGCGCCGTGAAATCCTCTGTAGATGTGACACAACTTCGGGCACGCTCATCTTGATCTGACGTGTTGAGCCTGGTCATCAATGGCAAAAACATGTCCCACTCTCTACAGCACAGACACTCTATTTCCGTCGGCATAGATTGGCATATTCCCCTACATTCACACCACCAGTTCATGTTGGCTCTCATCCTCACGTCCTCAGGCTGTTGAGCGAACGCAACCTCCTCCTCCTGTCGTTCTATTTCCAAAGCACGCAGCTCGTCTTCTGTAAACTCTGGTTCAAATAGGTATGGTTCTGGTTCTTGACTGTCTGAGAAGTCACCCTCTTCGTCTCTCTCAAAATCAGCCATGTTCATCGCCATTCGTGTACTGTAAGGAAAACAGCCAGGCAGCTACCATTCACGCCGTTGTGTTGACGGAAGTCGTGGGATTTCATGTGTTGCGTGATTCTCTGCGCCAAAGTAGCAGTGCTTCGCCTAAGCAGCAGTGCTTCGCCTGTGCTTCCCCATAATATAGTCCCAAGTCAATATCTGCCTAGGAAATCGCCTAGTGTTAATCTGGATCGCTATTTGTACTCGTTGTGAATACGCAGGCCACAAGAAGTAATTAGGTGGGTTTCTTTTATTTTTTTGATCACTTTTACTCAGGCCATGCTAGCTGGCAACAAAGGATTCCATTCATTGTGCTAAGCTAAGCTAACGCCGACCCAGTCAAACTAAAACAATGCATGCACTGACACAAAAATGCATTTGCCCACCTATCTAAATGTAGGAAATAATGTGAATAAGCCCTATTTCAAAAAAAACGGTGGAGTGTTCCTTTAATTGGTCCTTGATTACAGTGTTAATTTTGACACAAAATTTTAATTTAGTTTTAGTCTTAGTCTTTTGACTATAATTCTTTTTAGTTTTAGTCAAGTTTTAGTCATCTGATTTGTTTTAATTTTAGTCTTATTTTAGTCGACTAAAATTGCTTGGTATTTTAGTCGACTAAAATTGCTTGGTATTTTAGTCGACTAAAATAAGACTAAAATCAATAACAGATTTACTAGACAATTTTTTACAGCTGGTATAGGAAACAAACTTAACCAAAATATATAAAACACAAATTCAACTTTATTTCAACACAACTGTGTCTTTATTTCGATTCAAAAGCTTTTATGCAGCAACAAACACTGTCATGATAATGTAAACAATAACTAGCTGCCAATTGACCATCAATAAAAGAAAAATAAAGTTAGGTCCAGGACCTTAAAGCTTACAGCTGAGCTGAACAATAAGTGCATACATTTAAAGTAAATATTTAATAAGTTGGGTGGATAAAAAAAGTAACAAGATTTTATAAGGTATTAATTTGTCTAGCAATATTGTATGTTTTAAATACTACAATATTGCTAGATTTGTATGTATAATGATAGGATGTGAACATTCATGTTTCACATGACTAATATAGAAAAATTTGTGATATTGTCAACAAGTAGAACATTATAAAATATACTAAACATTAGTATTAATCACATGTATTTATCATGATATTACGTATTAGTATTGTGCTCTCATCTAACTTGAAGAAGGGGCTATTTTACAGTACTTTTCAGTTCGTAATATTTAATGCTACAACATCTACGCACTGCACTATTCCAATTTTGCTTAGCTCAATAAACAAAAGAACATCGTTGTAAAATTACATTTGAGAAAATGTCCGGGTGGCTCGTCTGTAAATGTCTTTTCAAATTGGTGGTGTTCTTGCCACGAATGAGCGCTCTGCGTGCTTTACACTTTGTTTTGTTTTGTTCGTCGTCAAACGTGAAGTGAGCTGTGGACATTTTGTCGCTCTTTTAGACAGTAGGGACTTTAAGCAACAGCTGCGAATGGAACGGCTACAGCGACCGGAAGTTTGCCGTCACACCGCTGTAGCCAAGAACGTAAAAGTCAGTAAAGCAACGGTAAAACAGAACAGCGCAACGCAGCATTAATTCATTTATTGAGATCCAAAAAAATATATAATTTAAAAAAGCAAGAGAAGGATTGCTTTTGGCGTTAAATGACAATCTTTTGTCAGAAGAGGAGTTTTTAATATTGTATGATGTAAATAAGTCTAAAAACATAACATTTATTTACCTAACCTCTCACGTTGTAGCGACTCCGGCAAATCAGCTGTTCTCTCGTAGTAGACCGTTAAATTAGAACGTCACAGAGTAGCAGTTAAATTCGCGCAATACAACGCCAGAATGCCGTTGCCGTTCCACCAGAGGCTGTTGCTTAAAGTCCCTATCACCTCTTCGAATGCCGACTTCCCGGGAGCTCATTTAAAAACTGAAAACCTTCGCTTCACGTCTCAATAAGTCAGGCTCTGATTGGTTCTCTTCTCTCATGCAGTCTGTTCCGTTTTGCCGGTTCTTTTGCTCATTCCTCGCATCTCTCCCGTCTGCTGATTTGATTTTCGTCACAGTCTATTTTCGTCTCGTCCTTTATTCGTTGACGATAATGTCAATCAATTTAGTCATAGTTTTAGTCTCCATCAGTGCCTTCTATTTTAGTTTTCGTTTCGTTTTCGTCGGCAAAAATATATTCGTGACGAAAATAATGACGAAAATATTTAGTCAACGAAATTAACACTGCTTGATTACTCTATAGAGTATGCCATCCAGGAAGGTAAGTCTCTCCCATTGTTTGCCGAGGGCCAGAGCACTTGGGTTGAGGTTCGCTTTGTCACGTCTGGAAGGTCTTCTCTTACGAGTCACAAAAGGAACAACCACAGATATGTTAGGATCCTTTTCCTGTCTTTGTTGAAGTTCTTCTAGGGGGAATTCAGGTAATGTGTCTAGATTTGGGGGGGATGAACTGCTGGACAGATTGGATCAACTGTGCTGCTCTAGACTCCACTGCCAGCTCCCAGTTTTCATGAGCTTCACAAATAGCATGAACGTCGCCAGCATCACAAATACCCGAGCTAGTCACTGGAAAGATCTCTCCTTGGTCAGTTGCCGACCCCTGCTGCTGACATTGAACTTTCAATCGGAAAGTATCCTGGATCCCTTCCTCACTAAATCCACCCGCTTCAGACAGCAACCTCTCATACTGTTTATTTAGAAGCCTATGACCGATTGTTTTTGAAAAAGGGTCTCAACTAAGAGCATCAGCCACAATGTTCTTGTTGCCCGCTATGTGATGTATCTCAAAGGTATAAGGGGCTAACTTTGCGACCTAGCATTGTTCACAAGCATCAAGCTTGGGTTTAGTCATTATATATGTTAAAGGATTATTATCCGTCCAAACTGAGAATGTGTGTCCTTTAAGCCAAAGACTAAATTTCTCGCAGACACTCCACTTTAGGGCAAAGAATTATAGACGGTGGGCTGGATATCTCCTTTGTGAAGCACTAAGTGTTTTACTCGCAAAAGCGATGGGCCTTGCTTTGTCCTCCCCCAGGGGTATTTGAGACAACACCGCCCCTAAACCATCTAGAGAAGCATCTATGGACAGGATCAAGGGTCTTGCAAAATCAGGATGCGCCAGGACTGCACAGTTCAATAGCTTATCCTTCAGAGCACTGAAACTTGCCTCACACTCCACTGTCCAGTCGGAGGGGTTTAGTTTTCTGAAAGTACCAGCCTTTCTTGTGACATTTCCTCTTCCCTTCCACTTCTGACCAGCAGTGAGGGCAAACAATGGTCTGGCAATGGCAGAACAACATGATATAAAATGCTGATAATAAAAGTCCATCCCCGGAAAAGATTTAACCCTTTTTACTGAAGGAGTAACTCCGTCATCCTCCATAAGATCATCTTTGGTCTTTGCGTGAAATCACGCCTACCTTTTCTGGGTCCACAGCAACCCCACCCCTTTCGATGATATGTCCCAAAAATCTCACAGAAGTCCGCATAAGGTGACACTTTTTCGGGCTCAGCTTCAGATTATGTTGGCGGAGTCTCTGGAATACCACATCAAGCCTACTCAAGGCCTCCTTCTCAGTGGCTGCAAATACCAGCAAGTCATCCAAGTAACACAGTAGCTGGTTGAAGTTCATGTCACCAAATATACTCTGCATAATTCACATGAATGATGCCGGACTATTGCACAGACCTTGTGGCATACGATTATACTCATGCAATCCAAGTGGTGTTGTGAATGCGGTGTATTTTTTATCCTCGTCATGCATGGGAATGTTATAGAAGCCGAAGGTCAAGTCCATAGTGCTGAAATAGACATTTCCACCCAGAGCTGCCAGACAATCTGATTGATGCGGGAGTGGGTGTGCGTCTTTTAGAGTCCTAGCATCGAGCCACCGAAAGTAGGTGCAAATCCTTAAACTACCATCCTTCTTCCATACCATCACCAGTGGTGATGCAAATTCGCTGATGGATTTCCTTATTATGCCCTGCTCCTCCATTTCTGTCGAGACCTGCCTCAGTTGTTGGTAATGAGCAGGTGGAACTCTCCGATAAGGAAGGCGGAATGGTCATTCATCCAACAGGTGGATGCGATGAGAAAAGCATTTTGCCTCACCACAATCCAAAGCCTGTTTCGAGAAGGTGTCATTATAGCTGACTAAAAGCTGAACTAACTCCCTTTTGCTAGAGTGACTGATTTGACACGACTTGAGGTCTATATCTTTCAGACCAACTTCTGCAAGCTTCTTCTCAACATCCTCACCACTTGCCTCAGAATAACTCATCACTTGATCACTAGCCTTAATCTGACTGGAGTTCTGGAAAACTGTAAAATTTTCAGCAGCCTTACAGGGTGATACATCAGCCAACTTGCAATTCCTCTTCAAAGTCACTGGCTGATCAGAGAGATTCACTATCTTCATGGGGACATATCTGTCACCCCACATGGGTGTAACCACCCGACCAACCAGAATGTTTCGCAGCATGGATTTTGAAGATGTGGGCTCGACAACCACTGTGCTGTCCGGAGACATGGGGGTGTTTTTCGGCAGTTTGCCCCATACAATATGTTCATGTCTAGCCAAGAGTGTGACGGCTTGTGTCAACTTCACAGTCCCAATCTTTTTAGGGATATCGACACCCTGCCATCATGTCAAGGAATTGAGAAGTATCAGAAGACAACCACATGTCACAGCTCTGTCTGGTCACCCTCCAATAGTCATCACTGCTCTTCATTTGATGCATCACTGTGTGGTATGGCGCCTGGAACGCATCCTGCCGAAAGACTCTGCAACACATAGTGAGAGCAGCTGAGAAGATCATTGGTGTCTCTCTCCCCTCTCTCCAGGACATTTATGGAACACATCTCACCCGCAAAGCCCTCTGCATCACAGGTGATCCCACTCACCCATCACACAGCTTCTTCAGCCTGCTACCATAAGGGAGGAGATTGCGGAGTCTCCAGGCCAGGGCCAGCAGACTGAAGGACAGCTTCATCCAACAGGCTGTCACGACGCTGAACTCCCTCCCGAACCTGCCCCCCTCCCCTCTTCTTCCCCAGGCACCACTGAACTATGACCCCCACCCCCACCCCCCACACACACACACTAATTATTATATGATGGCATGCACTAGTCACTTGTGCAGCATTGGTCTACCTCATTCGGCATGGAACTGATCTCATCTCATCAGACTGATCTCATCAGTCAGTTAAATAAGATAACTGCTCTTGGTCACTTGTCACTTTAATCAGACTTAATAAGATGTTTTTTTTTTTCATAAGTGATTTTTTTGCACCAAAAAATATTTTAACTGCACTGTTGTTTACTTCATTGATTTGCACTATATCTGTCATTTGCCTTGCGCTGCTTTATTTAACTTTATTTTTAATTTTTATTATATGTCTTTTTTTATATCATTCCCTTGTATACATTGTATAGTTGTATCTGCATTTTATATTTGATCTAGTTATTTTTTTAGACTTTAATGTTAATGTTAACTGTATGCACCGGGGTCTGAGAGTAACACAATTTCGATTCTCTGTATGTATGTACTGTACATGTGGAAATTGACAATAAAGCAGACTTGAACTTGAACTTGAATGATGAATTTTATGACGTTAGATCCAAGAATGAGGTCATCTTTCTGCCCTGGAACCACAAGAATGGGGACGATACACTGTACTCCATACTCTTCTATCTCCACTTCATACACACATTTAGGGTGAGTTTGATGACCCCCACAGCCGACCAGGATGACTTGTTTATTTAACTGTTTATCTGTTGTAATTAGTTCTTCTAACATCCTAGATGCCATTGCTTCATTTACTGTGCAAGCCATGGAGCCGGAGTCTAGCATTCCCTTGACTCTGAATGTCTTATTCACGATCATTGGAGCATAAAATAATTCACTAAATAGTTCAATTCTTTGGAAATTCTGTAGAACTACTTGAACACCTTCAGATTGGGATGTGTGCTCAAACCATTGCTCCCAGTCATCATCATCATCATCTTTTTTTTGAGGGTTTGATTTTGTCCACCCACACATCCCCTCTCCACATGCAGGCTTGTTAGTTTAATGGTGGTTGTTCCTGGCTTGAATGCATACCAGGACCACTGGCATCCTGCCTTACGACACTCTCTCTTGCAATGTCCTGCTTTGCAGCAATACAAACATAACCTATTATACTATTTGAACTGTACTCTCCAGCAGCTTCGACAGGAAAGGAAGAGTTCAACACAGTCCATAGAACGAAATATGAAATACTCAGCAACAGTCGGCGGTCAATCTGACGTCGATCCTTCTGGGCATCCGGGTCACGACACCAATGTAGCCGGTTCAACCTGCGTGTCTCTGTTACCACGACTCGGCTATGACTCTGCATTGTGTTGTGTAATAAATAAAAACTGGAGTCCAATGGCTGGTTCAGAGGTTCTTTTTCTGCATGAGTTGAAAAATACAGCAATCATTTGTAGCATTCAATGTAGTGCATATTTGATCAGCCTTCTCCTGTCAACACCTCGCTCTGCTCAGACCTCCCGTGGACTGAAGTTAGAGCTCACAATGCACATTTACTCATTTACAATAATAAAGAATATAAAGAAAATAGTAATAATTAATTTCACATCAAGTGTATCAACGGTCAGTGAAATTATACAATATGTATTTATATGTATTGACACTAACCAAAATCATAAAACATACATCTTTAAATCACCCACATTCCAGCATTTTATGTAACCAATTAGGTTGAACAATACATAAACATACCTGCATGAGTTGAAAAATACAGTAATCATTTGTTGCATTCAATGTAGTGCATATTTGATCAGCCTTCTCCTGTCAACAGCTGAACATAACATAAAAAGAGATCAGCAGACATGCTTCACAGCCCAACTTTCACACTAACATACAACATAACTTGATACTGCATTCACTCGGTTAAACTCATCAATTAATGCAGGAAAAACAGCTTTAACAGGTAGGAACACACACTTGTGCATACTCATCAAGATTTTAACGAAACTGAACACTTAATTAGTGATTATTTCACTTATAATACTCTTTTGAACAGGAGTGTGTGTGTGTGTGTGTGTGTGTGTGCTTGCACAGGGTGTGTGTGATTCGTCACGTGCAGTAGTGCGTAGAAGTACTTGTTGTCAGTGCATGTTGCATGTTGTGTGCTACATGTTGCTCCTGCCTGCTACTCTCTGCTTTCAGCTACTGCCACTGGCTAGCCCCCCTAGTTGAGGTGAATAAGAGGAGCCGAGTGCGTAAGCCTCCTCCTGCCGGTACACAGCCTCTCTACCACCAAGACTTCTGCAGTGCCTCCACGTGGCCACACACAGATACTGGGTGCCGCGAGGCCCCAGGCTAATCTGCAGGGGATGTCGGAGCAGCAGTGGGCCCCAGAGGCACGACATGCAGGCCCACCGGCGTGTGGATACGCCCTGGCGTCTGCCAACCACTGCCCCCAGCTAGGGGTCAAATGGCATGGGCAGATAGGGCTCATAGCCTTGGATGGAAACCTGTCTAAGAGAAGGTCACTCTGAAATAAAATCGGGACAGTGAGGAGTTGTGCCCCACAGTCCACTATCAGCATAGTAAAACCAACCATGGAGCACAAAGACATCCCAAATCCAATAATGCCAGCAGCGGGAGTCCGCAGGAACATCGCGGCGGATAGTGGTGCTGGTCCTCCTCCTGGAGGATACCATGGCAATGGGACCTTAAACTCTGGGATTGTCCCGGGGAGGGTCCTGTCCGACTACATCACCCCGTCCAATGCAATCATGCGCTGTCGGAAACCAGTTGTTATGGGAACCTTCAACGCATGCACAGCGAGAGAAGAAGCGAGGTTGATAGAACTTGCACATTGTGCAGAGGAACGGGGAGTGGAGATCCTGGGGGTCAGATCCTCCCTGAGATCAAAACATCCAGAGGTCATAGCAGCACGTGGGATGATGGAGGAAGCCCACCTCAACTTCGAGCGGGAACCAACTGCGGAGAGGCGCAGCAAGCTGAACAAAGCCAAACAGTTTCTTTTCAGAACCTATGATGCCATCAAAGGGGAAGAACTGATGGAAAGAGTGCAGAGGGTGCAGGCGGCGCAAGGGGAACAGCAGTATGGGGAGGCCTGGAGGGTCATCAATGAAATGACAGGGCGGAAGAGGACAAAGGGGGGACAGGTGAAGGGACACAGCCCGGAGGAGAGGGTGATGACCTGGTCAAGCCACTTCAAAAGGCTGCTGGGGGAAACAGCAGACGCAGCTGAGAAAGAGGAAATACCAAAATCAGGGTGCTGAAGAACTGTGACTTTGATGACATCATTCTAGAGTTCTGCAACCTTGCTCTGCTGCACAATCGGCTGCCTGATATGTGGTCTCCATCAAACATCGTGCCAGTGCCCAAATCTGGAGACCTCTCGAAGCAGGACAACTACCGAGGCATCAGCCTGACCTGTAGTATTGCGAAAATCTACAACCGCATGATTCTGAACAGGGTCCGGCAAGCAATCAACCCTCACCTGAGAGTAAATCAGAACGGTTTTCGAGAAGGGTGAACTGCTACAGCCCAGATCTTGGCACTCAGAAGATTGATAGAGGAGGTGAGGAAGGACAACCTGACTGCAGTCCTATGTTTCATAGACTTCAAAAAGGCATTTGATTCGATTCACCGAGGTACGATGGTGAAGATCCTGAAGGCATACAGAATTCCTCCGAACCTACTCCGGGCAATAGAGTCCATGTACTCAGGAACAAGGGCCAGGGTGGTGACCCCAGATGGCAACAGTTTGGAGTTTGACATCCTGGCTGGAGTTATGCAAGGGGACACACAACCCCCTTTCCTCTTCATCATAGTCCTTGATTATGCGCTCAAGAAGGCAATCAGTGGGCGAGAGCAGGATCTTGGCTTCACGCTGACACCAAGGAAGTCAAGGCGACACCCGGCAGTAGTCTTGACAGACCTTGACTATGCAGATGACATCAGTCTGCTCTCCGACAACATGGAACAAGCACAGGAACTACTACACAGGGTAGAGCTAGGGTGCACCAAGGTTGGCCTTAGGATAAATGCAAATAAAACTGAGGTCATGACCTACAACGTTCCACCAGAACATCAACCTCTGATAACAGCAGGAGACACTGTGCTGAAAGAAGTTGAGGACTTCAAATATCTGGGCGCATGGGTCAACTCAACTGAGCAAGATCTAAAAGTGAGGAAGGCACTTGCATGGAGGGCCCTGAACGGCATGAACAGTGTATGGAACTCCAACCTTTCCCGCCAAATCAAGCTCAGCTTCTTCTACGCCACGGTAGAGTCCGTTCTCCTCTATGGCAGTGAATGCTGGACCCTGAATCCAACCTTAGAGAAGTCCCTGGACGGGTGCTACACCAAGAATGCTGCGTGCAGTGCTTAACATCAGCAAGAGTGAGCATGTAACCAACAAAATCCTGTATGAGGGAGTACCAAGAGTAAGCAATAAGATTGCTGTGAGGAGAATGAGACTTGCAGGACATTGCCGAAGGCATCGAGAGCTGCCAGCCAGCAAGCTGGTGCTATGGGAACCAACACATGGCCATCGGTCAAGAGGACGTCCCACACTAACTTACGTGGACATACTCAAGAGGGATGCAGGAGCCCAGAGCACTAATGAACTGGCCAGATGTATGGAGAATCGGGATGACTGGTGGCAACGATGGAAGGCTCGTCTGAGGACGACCTAGATGATGCACACAATACACACCCCGCTCTGCTCAGAACTCCCGCGGACTGAAGCTAGAGCGCGCAACCCACCAATCACGTCACAACTGTGACGAACGCAAAACTAAATAATTATTTTATTTTCTTACATATATAGCAGAAAAATTTGGATTTTTAAAAATAAAATAAAAACAAATTATAATTAATACACGTTACACATGTGCAGCTCAGTGATCCAGGTAACAACCTTTTCATCCTGTCAAAGAATTACTCAACCTCGAGCCAATAGCCTTCGAGTATGATATGTGACAGAGCATGTGATTTGTTGAATGTAGTGATCGAATACGCCCTTTAATGAACTAGTTTCATATGAGTCTGAACGAGATCTAGAGATCTTATCGTTCATGAATGAAATGACTGAATTGATACCCATGTCATTCGTTAACGAGTTATCTTGTTCGTGAACAAAATGAATGAGAGTAAACTGGGTAAGTCTGCTATTTAGCACGTCAATCTCGGAAAATGCAAAGCGCAGTTACAGGTATTATGCACATAAGCTTGTTTTGGCATTTAGCATACAGAACTCCATGTTTAATCCCCGATTAATGAATGTGAATATATAATATACAAACTGTCTGACCAAACAATTAAAATTCTAATTAGGCAAGAAAACCTCTTGCTTTGTTCACCTGAACAACTAAATTAGACTTTATATATTGAATGCACACATTTTTATAAGATCAGTTTTTGTAACAAGTGAATACGTTCGTTGACTTAATACATAACACAGAATACACTTTTTTTTGCCACCTTCTGGCATATTTTGTGTAATATAAGAAATGATCACTGAACGATCAGTTAACGATTCTGAACGAATCATTTTGGTGAACGAACTGAAAATGAATGAACCTCTCTTGAGAGAATCATAATTTCCACCACTAGTTTGTAGTTACTCTAGGAATATTTTCATGTAAAGCACAAAATAGCAACGCGAGCTCTTTAAAATTCAATTTTCGTGTGGGTGGCTCTTAAAAGAGCCGTTGGGTTTGTTCTCTGATCTGAAGTGGTTTAGCGCGGTAAAGTTAGTTTTAGTTTGATATTCGCTGGATATTCACCTAGGCTTGCTTTAGGGACCGTCTGCAAATTTACCTCTCAGTACAAAACAAAGTCCAATAATTAATACAAATTATGTTTTCAATGCCACAGTAAATGCGTTGTGGGCAAACTGACTGAAAATATTTCATCTAATATGTCGCTACAGACATTATATCCCTTACTGTATGTACAGTACACAAGCTATTTTCTTAAAAATATATAATTCTCCAAAGGTTTTTTTTTTTTTTTTTTTTTTTTTTTTTTTTTTTATGTTCTAAAGGTTGTAGGACATGTGTAGTTACAAGACTGACTCACTGCAGGTGAAATTTTGCCAATATCTCCCTTACTGTATGTACAGTACATCATCATTCTTAAAAAAAACAATTACTGTAAATCACCTAAATGTTTTTGTTATGTTACAAAGGTTGTAGTATGTTTGTTGTTACAAGAATTATTTACTACAGGTGAAAGTTTGCCGATATCTCCCTTACTGTATGTACAGTACATAATTAATCCAGGAAAACAATTACTGTAAATCACCAAAAGGGTTTTTTTCATGTTCCAAAGGTTGTAGTATGTTTGTAGTTAAAAGACTGATTTACTACAGGTGAAATTTTGTCAATATCTCCCTTACTGTATGTACAGTACATAATTATTCTTAAAAAAACAATTACTGTAAATCAGCAAAAGGTTTTTTTTTTTTTTTTTTTTACGTAGTTCACCTCAAGGTTTTTTTTTTTATGTTCCAAAGGTTGCATTACAAACCTTGTGGCCAGACTGACTTAATACAGGTGACATTTTGCCAAAATCCCCCTTACTGTACATGCAATACTTATTGATTTAAAGAAATCAATTACTGTAATTCAACAAATGGGTTTTTTATGTTCCAAAGGTTGTAGTACATTACTAGTGGCCAGACTGACTTACAACAGGTGAAAGTCTGCCAATATCACCTTTACTGTATATATGGAACATAATTAAATATCGAATACTGTACTGACTAAGTCCTAAATGAAGTTTAGTAACGTTACTGGTTGCTAATAAAACGGATTAAGTTTAGACGTGTGCCCTTGCGTCCTCACATAATACAAACGGAGAGTTCAGTAATGTTACTATTATCTAGCAGATTTATTTTCCTCCGTATATCATACAGCGGCAATATCTTGACTCATAATGCATAACCAAAACAACAAACCATATTCTTTCCTATCAAGGCAAGACACAAAAGCACAGTCGAAAACTGTTTGCTTCCAAAATCAGCAACACCTGTGTCTGCGTTTCCTCTGGGTTAAATGACATACCTGGCTGACCTGAGATCAGCTAGGCCACAAAACACATCCAGCCCACTAGTGGCACAAGAATAAAACTACATACAATACCAAATGAATATGGCTCATACAAATACATTTACTGTAATTGACCAAAAGGTTTTTTTTATGTTTCATAGGTTGTGGTATGCTTGTAGTTTCAAGACTAACTTACTACAGGTGAAACTTTGCCAATATCACCATTACTGTACAAACAGTGCATAATTATTCTCAAAAATCAATTACAGTAAAGCACCAAGAGGTTTTTTTTTTTCATTTTCCAAAGGCTGTAGTATATTCCTAGTTACAAGACTGACTTACTACAGGTGAAACTTTGTCAATATCTCCATTTTTGTACAAACAGTGCATAATTATTCTTGGGGGAAAAAACTCAAATTTACCAAGTGTTTTTTTTTTTTTTTTCGAAAGGTTGCTGTACATTCGTAGTGACCACACTGACTTACTAAAGGTTACATTTTCACAATAACACATTTATTGCTTGTACAGTAAACAATTATTTTAAGAATGGAGTAAACTCCTTGTTGTTTTTAAATTCTACAGCAGATTATTTATATTTATATTCATATTTATTGATTTATTATATATTTATTTAATTCTGTGTGTACTGGTATATATGGTTTATGAGAACACAAATGTGTATAATTTCATGGGTACTACAACATAAACATGGTTTATGAGGACACGTCCTGTGTTCCAGTAAAACAAAAGGCTTTAAAAAAAAAAAAAAGTTTTCTGGAATTCTAAAGTTGCCATTAGTTTTCTGTGAGGGGGTAGGTGTAGTGTTGGTGTAGGGTGATAGAAAATACAGTTTATATAGTATAAAAACTATTACAACTTTGAAGAGTCCCAGCAAATTGTTTTTGAATAATAATTATATAATGTACATACATTAAGGCAGATATTGACAACATTTTACCTGTAGTAAGTAAGTCTTGTAACTATAAACGTACTACAACCTTTGGAACATGAAAAAACCCTTTTGGTGATTTACATTAATTGTTTTTTTTAAGAATAATTAAGTACTGTACGTATAGTAAGGGATATATTAGCAAACTTTCACCTGTAGTAAATCAGTCTTGTAATTACATGCATAGTACAACCTTTGGAACATGAAAAAACCCTTTTTGGTGATTTACAGTAATTGTTTTGTAAGAATAATTATGTACTGTATGTACAGTAAGGGAAATATTGGCAAAATTTCACCTGTAGTAAAGAATTATTGTAACTACAAACATACTACAACCTTTGAAACATGAAAAAACCCTTTTGGTGATTTACAGTAATTGTTTTCCTGGATTAAATATGTACTGTACATACAGTAAGGGATATATCGGCAAACTTTCACCTGCAGTAAGTCTGTCTTGTAACTACAAATGTACTAAAACCTTTGGAACATTTAAAAAAAAAAAAAAAAAAAAAAAAAAAAACCTTCGTTCGGACTTCGTTTTGTACTGAGAGGGTAATTTGCAGACGGTCCCTAAAGCAAGCCGAGGCGAATATCAAACCTAAAACTAACTTAATCGCGCTAAGCGGTTTATCCTCCGAAGCCGTACAAGGTGCGTCCCTGTCGTTTGAGCGCGTACACAACGTCCATGGCGGTGACGCTCTTTCTCTTGGCGTGCTCGCTTATATGAGGTGTATCTTGTGCAAGTTCTGCTACTCACTAAGCAAACTGAGAGGAGAACTAACGTGTATACGCTCGCCAGCCGTCTGGCCAAAATCCCATAGTATTCAGGCGTCAGACGTAAGATATGAGACGTCAGACGTCACGGTCACGTGTTGGAGCTGCGCTCAAACTGCGCGGCGGCGGCGTAGCAAAGAAAGGATTTTTTTTTTACTTTGCGTCTGGATAACGTACGCGTTGATAAGCGTCTGGATAACGTACGCGTGGATAAGCGTCTGGATAAGCGTCTGGATAACGTACGCGTGGATAAGCGTCTGGATAACGTACGCATGGATGACGTACGTGTGAATAAGTACATTAATAATAATTTGGCTTTGTCCTATTTTGCCCTAAGGAAGGCTTTAAGGTAATGATAACAGCACCTAAAGTACACATCTGTCTCCTCAGTGGAATAGTCTGGGTCCAGGATATGCAGGTGCATATGAGCCCTGGCAGTTTTGGGACATAGCTGGGGGAGAACTTCTAATTAAAACAAGGGAACGAATAGAGAGCCCTGAATAGGCCCGGCCTTTGTCCAGCAGCTTGTGTGAATTCTTTGCCCAAGTCGACTGGATACAGTGACTTTTTTCTCTCTCTCTTCCCTATTACACATCTATTAAAATAGTTCACTTTTTATTTTTAATAGAAAAGTTGTCATTTCTATTTGTTTCTTTAAGTTAATTTTGAAATATGTTTGGAAAATTTTGGGTTTGGTAAATTCAAGTTTTTGATTTTTAAAGGAACGAGCAAGCTGCAGCTCGTTCAGACAGTAAGTTGAGCATGTTTGATCAATTTAGCCTTCTCAAACCAACAAGACTTACCTAAAATAAACAGACATGATAGGCCTACACTTCATGCATTTCACAGTATTAATTTAAACATTTAACTTAGGTAAATGAGCACTGTTAGGCGCATATCCAATCGTTTGTGCGGAGAGTGAGCGCTTTGCAGGACATGGAGGAGCCAGCTTGCATTTTTTTTTTTTAATGACAGTAAAAATTTAAAAATGCGCCGTCATTTTTGCTCATAAAGGTAAGAGTATGCATCATTCGGAACTCCAAAGGGTCTACTTGTATATGTGTGCACTCACAATATCAACAAAACCTTATGCTTTTGTAAAATAAGGAAAACAAACAGGATGCGATTTCTGTCTTCTTTGTCTTTATAGCAGGAACGCTTCACCAACATGATAAATAAATCTATAGAATGCTTTTTGTGTTTTAAATTATTATTTTAATACGAAATAATTCAAATCGAAAACAAAAACTGTTATATTGTGAAGCTAAAAAAAGTCTATGGCATCCATCATTCTTTTAACTTTTTTTTAACTAACTCTGATCGATTCATGAGACATTCGTTTGCATTAAACTGTTCTGGGCCGGGTTTCCCGTTAACGATTGATCTTAGCGCTTAAGAGCGTTAGGAGTAATTAAGAGTAATTTTACGATCGTTCGTTATTGTTTCACGTGAATTTCCCAACTATGCACGTAAAGCAATCGCAAGTAGCCGTGCTTTAAGTGCTACTTAGGAGTCGCTGTCCGTTTGTCAAGTGCTGAAATCTCACTTTAGAATGGCTCGTAACAGTAGTACACGATCGCTTATTGATGTTAACCTAATGCTGCGTTCCAGACAGACAACTTGGATATAATAATTTTAATTAATTATAATATCTACAGTACAATATTATATTATATATATAATGTTCTTTATATACAGTATAGAGAGAGAGAGACGTTATTGGTTTTCTGAACTTCAGCAAGTCGTTGACATACCCCCCCCCCCAGTCTTTGAAGCATTTCCCACATTATTTCTTTTATTCGTTTCTTTTAATAATTATTTTCAGTCATTTAATTTAGATGTGTATTTCTATTTTTTTAGATGTGTATTTCTTTTAATTAAATCATTTATAAATGTATAAAAAATATAAAGAAAACGAGTCATAATGTGTACAATAAAGCACAATCAAATCCTTATAATGATCATTTTTAATGAGCCGAAAAGAATACACGTCACACCGCTGTTTATCAATTTGCACTGGGTACCAATAGCTGCTCGCATGAAATTCAAGGCATTGATGTTTGCCTACAAAACTACCACTGACTCTGCACCCATTTACCTAAATTTGTTACTTCAGACTTATGTGTCCTCTAGAAGCTTGCATTCTGCAAGTGAACGTCGCTTGATTGTTCATCCCAAAGAAGCACAAAGTCACTTTTACGGACTTTTAAATTAAATGTTCCCTTCTGGTGGAATGACCTCCCCAACTCAATCTGAGCAGCTGAGTCCTTAGCCATCTTCAAGAATCGGCTTAAAATCCATCTCTTCCATCTTATATCTTTTCATGTATTATGCAATTATATCTGTATGTATGTATAAAGATATAAAGACCTCTAACACTACCTCTAACACTTCTTTTTATTTATTATATTAGTTAAAATCCCATGCTACGTGTACTGTGTTAACCTAACTGAGACTTTTTATAGCACTTCAAGAGCTATATATCATTGCTCTTTTGTTGTTTTTGATTGTTTCCACTGTCCTCGTTTGTAAGTCGCTTTGGATAAAAGCGTCTGCTAAATGAATAAATGTAAATGTAAATATAATCACATTTCGCTTGAATCAAGTTAAAGGTGTAAACTGCTGATTGTCCTGCATGTGACTGCATAAATCTGTCTTCTTACGATGCACTTAGGGCTTAATGATTAGGCTACACCAGAGCACCCGTAGATCTACGATGATTTTCATGTGCTGCTTAAATTACGATGCTTTTGGGAAACAGACTGTGATATTAAGATCAGTTGTATGATCGTTTTTACGAACTTCTTAGGCTCAAGTTTTTGGGAAACTCAGCCCTGATTTTTTCAACATTCATTAAAATATTAATATTTATTTCGTGCTGAAAATATTGAAGAGGAAAATATAATTGATTCATGTGCAGTTACTGAACGAATTATCTCACTAAATGAATCATAAAAAGCGTAAAAAAAAGACGTTTATTGTTTGTACATAGAAGTTTTTGTCCGGAACTGACTTGCTACGACAGACTCCCTGTGATGTGTGATCATAAGGCTTCAGTAGACATCAACACAAAAGAAGGCTACTATATAGTACCGACTTATTTTAATAGATATAATACTTGAAAATGAAAATGTGTCAAAACAGTTTCAAAAATGTCCAAATAGGCATATATAAACGTATTAATTAATTATCAATATATAGGCTATTCATTTGAACATGTAGAGTAGACTACAAGAAACTGCTGTTGTAATAAGCAGCTTTAAGACATAAAAATAACCTTAACTGTAAAATAATAATCATCTGCTGATCATACAATTATTTCGTTTTCAGAAATGAGGTCTAATGTATAGTGATCGTTTTTTCTTTAGAGACGTGTTGTATGAACTATTACCAGTAAGTTCATATGTGCTCAGATTAAAATTAGCCTATATTACTATTGTATTATTTTATTTAAGCTGTAACTGTGAATACATTTGGACACTCCATGTTAGTCACTGATTAGACTTACATGATTTAAAATTGATTTTTAGGTGATATTGCTTGAAAAGTGATTTATAATGAGCGCTAAAAAAAACTATGTTATGCAGTTTATTTTATTATCATGTGATGACATAACCTGAGACTAAAAGCTGTGATATACATTTTGTCCACTAGAGAGAGCCAAATTATATGGACAAGGCCTATTTGAAAGTGAAAGTCCTGACATTTACCAAGTAACCCATCCTCGGAGCTGGTGCTCTGCATTTAACCCATCCAAGTGCACACACACAGCAGTGAGAAGTGAACACACACCTGGAGCAGTGGGCAGCTACAGATCCAGCGCTGGGGAGCAACTGGGGGTTCAGTGCCAGGGTATTGAGTTCAGTCATGGGTACTGAGGGTGGAAGAGAGTGCTGTTCATTCACTCACTCCCACCTACAACTCCTGCCAGCACCGAGACTTGAACCGGATACCTTCTTGTAAGTAGTCCAAGTCTCTAACAAGTAGGCCACAAACTTGTGCGAACTTCTATGTCAAAATCAAATTCTCCAGTCAAAAACCCTTACATGATCTATCAATATCAAACTTTGGCCTCAGATGACAAAACCTACAGTACAAATACACACACTACAATAGTTTAGCTTCCTTAAATATAATAAGTTATCTTTACTTAGTTGTTATACTTACTAGGTTTTATTAAGTTACAAAATGTGCTAATTTTAAGGCAAATAAAACAACATGCTGCAATGAGTAATTCTTTCTTAAAATATTCAAGTAGCCACAACAAAACCGATGACATTAATTCACCAGTGAGAGGCAGCAGTGCGCTAATGTGCAACAGGAACAAAACAACAGAAGAAGAAATAAGGATGGTGAGCATGCGCAGCAAGCAAAGTTTTGAAGCTGCATCGAATTTGCTGAAACTAAGTAGAAAGACTGTTTACATTTCACCTCTGGACAAAGAATGATTGATTACTTCTACACAATAATAATAAGGTAAGTAAAAAAAAAAAATAGTGTGTGGATGTATCTTTCTGTGTGCTGCTAATTTGAACTGACTAACATTAGCTCCTTGTCAGCACCAGTGTTAGCAACAGGGAGCAACGATATTTGCTATTCTGCTATTAGAACAAAAACTATAGAAATAGACAACTTGTGGCACATTTGGGTAAATGTAAAAACTTTTAAAGACTTTTTATTTATTTCATTTCTCAAATTGTAAAATGTTTTACTAGTTAAAAATTAAAGCATGTAAATTCTGAGGAACAATTCAAGAACATGCAAGAATATGTGCCACTTATTAATTGTTAACAGTAATCTTTTGCAAAATTTCCTCTATAATTTTATAACACTGTGAGGCTTTGGCCACTTTGTAGGTTAAAGTCATTTTTCAGTTTACAAATGTATTTTCATCATTTTAATGCAATCATAGTCATTACGATATCAGACATATAAGGTTTAAACTGAATGAGCTCGTTGTTTTGCAGTAATTATTTATTTGCTGTGTTAAAAACACCGAGTACTGTAACAGCAGAAATGCTGCTTTTGAATTGGTTTTATTACTGATGCCTCAAATAGAGATGTATAGAAAATTTATTTCGATTGTTAAAAATGCAAATATCAAGAAATTAATGTGTCCTTGTTCTACAATTCACAACATTAGTGGAACTTGATTTTATATGAAGAATTATTTTTCATATTTAGGAAAAAAGCTTGTGTCTTCTCTGAGCAGCGGTCTTGTGATCACCGGTCTCAGTATAATAAAGGTGAGATATTCCAACAGCAGTAGAGCAGTTTTTGACTCAATCATGTGCTATGCTTTATTTGCAATTTCAAATAATTTATTGCAGTTCAAGAATACCTGTAACCGTATTTCCGTATTTGTAACTGTGTTTCTTTTCACATATCTAAGAGTACACTTCACATCCTAGAACCCATAAAATGTATGATGCTACCTTAAATGTTTAATAGTTTTATTATATTTATTAATAATATTTAAAATAAACAGCGCTTATTGACTTCAATGACTTCTTTATTGACACTTTGAAAAACATGTTTCTATTGTAATTTTTACATTTCTTAAACTTAGTTTTTCTTTTTAAACTAATTAAAAATGCAGATTTGACAGAACTACACACCCATCTGATGCCTACCTGTTTTAATTCATGATCCCCCCGGATACTTCTACAACTAACCCGCCTTGGTAAGTTCCCATAGTTAGTGACACCATTTTAGAAAACATGCCTGTGTATTTGCTGGTATATTACTGAGATACATTTATAAATATTAATGTTGATTACATACCTAGTTCAATCAAAAATGAAAAATGTGCCATTTAATCTCCCTCCTGTCAATCTATTCCATAAAAAACTGTGCATCTTCATGACACGAATGATATTTATCCCAAATCTCTGACACCCAAGAAACCATCAAATCAATCCATATGAATGGAGCCAATTAATCTACTTTTTGGGCCAAACTGTTCAGTGAATTGTAGGGAGCAGTTTCAGTTATATTTCCACTTGAACTCTGTTAGGCATGGACTGATGAACTGTTCTTGATCCAGAACTCTTAGCTGAACACACTGAACGTGCTGTAGAAAGCCTAGATGGTAGTCACAGCTCAGGGTTGGTCGTTTGTTTTTGCCTAGCCACCAGTTTCTCTGCAGCTGGGCAACATGCTATTTGAGTTAAGTAAACTAGGTAATATTAAAATTAAAAGTAATATTTAATCTTTCATAACGTGGGTGCTATTTACATCAGGTTTGATATCTTAACTATTGCATTACTAAGGCAGCGACTGACACATTTATGTTGCATTCAAAAGAGCTCTGTTGCCCAACAGTGAAAAATTAAACCATATCCATATTAGCACAGAATGGAATGGTTAAGCATTGAGAATTAAGAATGGTTTGGCCTGACAGTGGAAAAGAGGCTCAAATCTTCGAAAGAGACGTAATTGCTATATGATCAAGTGTCTAAAATTTTGGGTAAATAGACATTCAGTTAAAGGACAGAAATTTATTTAACTGAAAATGTCTTTATTTGTGTTCTGAAAATAACTAAAAGTCATGGGTGAGTAAAAGATGACATGACAAGTTTGGGTGAACTAACCCAATGTTATGGCAGTGTAGGCAAGACAGAAAACACTGAAAACTGATCATCCACATTTCCCTGCTAATATTGTTTTTATTTGGTTTTATACAGGTGTCTGATGCTGATGCAGTCTGGGCACTAGTATCTGTTGGCTTGCTGACTATCACTGACGATGAAGTACTTCTCCAAATCTTGACCCAGTGTCTTCTGCCATCATTGTTCAGGGTAGTTCTGCAAAGAATAGTCTCCAGGGTCTGCCTCCAACATTTGCTTCCCGACCACCATGTGCTACGCTTGCATCACTACATGTGGGTTACCCTGATACTGTGAAGAGCACCTACAATATGATGCTTGACTTGGGACAGAAAAAAAAACATTGGCAACTTGTGTGGCCAACTCATTGCCGTATTTAAAATCATTGTACCGCTACCTCCATTGTTTAACATAACTAAAAGCAGATTGTTTTTGCTTTGTTTCAAAAATTTTGTAATACGAGTTAAAAAGTATATCATCTTTAACTTTGAACTGTCACTACATTTGATTTAGGGTAATTATGTGTGTGAAGAATAGAACATTGTTGTCATGAATTTGTAATAGTTTTTTGAAGTAATTAAGTTACTAGATTAATGGTAACTTTTTTTTTAAAGGCAATTGGTCAACTAGATTTCTGTTCAAGTAAATACAACTTAGAAATTCCAAGTTGCAGGAAATGTTTCTTGATTTAGCTAAATTTAAATGAGTTGTTTGAAATACGTACATAGTATAATGTACTTAATTTAGTTGTTGAAAATAGTAATTCTGAGTTACACGTTTACAACACTTATAAATAAACCTTTGTTAGTACAAATTACTATTCTTATTTCACTTTACTTGTTTTTTTTCAAGGCAATCGGTTTGCATGCTTTATTTTTAAATAAGGTTTACTCATTATAATTTACAGTGCAGACAACCTCCCTGCCCAGGGCACACTAGTGAGATAAAGTCAAAACACTGTAATTGTAATAAAGTACTGTAACTATACTGTACTACACTGTGTGATTCTTTCAGCTCTCTCTCCAGTGCTAGGATGCATTTTTAAAGCAGTCACCTGTGCTCCTGTTCATAATTTCCTGAGATGCTACTGAATGCTTGCTTATGGATAATTGTGTGTTATTTGAGTTCACACTGTGACAATAGAGTTAACTATTTGATGTGTTTGTGTTTTATGAATGAGACTTTGGAGAAATCATTAAAAAAAAATTAATGTGTGTATATATGAATTTTATATGAATATTATAGAATTTTATAATTTCTAAACTACAAAATTATTAAAACATTACATGATTGAAATGTTTACTCATGGCCCATGGTCCATTGTTAATTTCAAATTTGGCCTTTGGATTTAACTATTAATGCATTAAGCCATTTTTCAATTTATGTTTTCTGGTGGACAAAACACTTAAACCTATACAAATGTTGTCTTTTTGGTTTATACTGTCCTTATCTTGGTGCCATTAGTTATATATGATGCTTACAAGAAAGCTGTGAATTGGTTGTTCCTGGTTGTTGTTTTACATGTGCACTTCTAAATAACATTGTAAGTTCATTGATTAGATATACTGCAGTGTAAATACAATTTTACTCATCATATTTTCGTCAGCATTATGAAGATTATGAAATATTTGGGGATTTGGAGGAGCTAATTGTTATAACATGCAAGTTTTTTTCTTTTTGCTCCGAACAAAAAAAAAAGAAAAACGAAAAAAAAAAAAATAATAACACTTAACTACAGCACTTAAGACATTTGACAAAATCACACACACAAATGGAAAAAAAAAAAGATGACAAGGCGCTTGACGTCACGTAGCTTCTCACGCGAGAAGGGGGGCGACGAAAGTGTCGCGCTTCTTATCACACGTCTTTGGTCACGGCAAGGTACGCAACGATTGACACGATGATTGCTTAGTTTGCAAATCAAATGCATAAACCACACCCCATAGCTTAGCGCCTCCTTTGCCGAGTCCTTTACCGCCTTTGCCTCTTCCAGACATGATGAGATGATGTCGTTTTCAATCACAAGATGAACAAAAGCATAAAGCAGGTGCTACAGGGAGCCCTTTTATACAGTTGTTTACAGGACCTAACTGAAACCAGTTGTGGGTCACATGGTGCACAGCCCCTAGTTAGAGTAGAAAATAATCTACTTAATTGCTAAATAGCAGATTTACCCAGCTTTGACTTTCATATCATAATGGTTACATAGAAACGCGCTCCATAATTTGAGCCAGGATATTTTTAATTCAAGAAATGTGCGTTAATGCGAAACCATTGTTATCTTGAAGTTGTTTTACTTTATTTTTGTGTATAATCGTTGTTACAGTGGAAACGGTCTCGTTCAGTGCGGGGTCGGTGGCTCTTAAAAGAGCCTTTGGGGTGTTTGTCAGCGGCGGGTTTAAGCGCGCTCTCCGCGGATGCGGCGGGCCAGCTGGATGTCTTTGGGCATGATGGTGACTCTCTTGGCGTGGATGGCGCACAGGTTGGTGTCCTCGAACAGACCGACCAGATAAGCCTCGCTGGATTCCTGCAGGGCCATGACAGCGGAGCTCTGGAAGCGCAGGTCCGTCTTGAAATCCTGAGCGATCTCTCGCACCAGACGCTGGAAAGGCAGTTTGCGGATCAGCAGCTCGGTGGACTTCTGATAGCGGCGGATCTCTCGGAGAGCCACGGTCCCGGGCCTGTAACGGTGGGGCTTCTTGACGCCGCCGGTGGCTGGGGCGCTCTTCCGGGCGGCTTTAGTAGCGAGCTGCTTCCTCGGGGCTTTGCCACCGGTGGATTTACGAGCGGTCTGCTTGGTTCTTGCCATCGCTACGACCAACTTCTCTCTCCGTTTTGCGCACGTAGAAAAATACTCCTCTGTCTCATGCGTCTGCTTTTAAAGCGTCATACGGTCACGAGCTTAAAGCGTCATTAGGGTGCAGAGGCTTGTGATTTGCTGAAATGTGATGTCTGCCCACGACTGCTAGCCAATGACTGTGCAGCTTCTGTTTTCAAACAGGGGTCTTTGTGTTTCCCGCTCAAATGCTTTGCTCTCTTAGTACTTTACGCGTCATTGATTTATTTATTAATTCAACTTTATTTTCAGAATCAAAGTCTTTTAGCAAAACACACAATACAAAACAGTACAATAACATAAAAAAACACTTTCTCATTGGTGACTGATAGCGCACCACTCTGTGACAACATCATTTTAATAGCATTATGTGAATCCTCCAACAGCTAATAAATGTGTACATCAAATGTATCATGAAAGCCTGAAAGCATCGTACTTTATCCTTACAGAACAGATCACATGCTCTGCTCCATCTTGCGTTTTCAGCAGGATCCTCACACAGTCATTGTAAGCATCCTCAAACTTTCATAGACTCTCTTTTAAACTTAACAAGGCAGCAGCATAAAAAGATGTACAATATACTCTAAAAAGGGTTATCTTTACCTGATCCGAACACATATAACATTTCCTCAGTAACATATTTGCTTGAGCATATAACATGAAATGCTGCTTAAAAATTCATCATCACTCATTTCATTATTGATATGACCCATTTAATCAATTTATTTATTATTTTTAGCAAACAGATGTAATGTTTGCCTTGATAAATAAAAATATGGGCTATTAAGATCTCAAAGTTCTTTCATGACAGCAATCTTCCTCATATTTTATTTCACAATAAGATAATATATTTGTTTAAAACCAACAGTACTAGATCATCAGCAGACATATTGTGATTGACTATGGTTTTATCAATCATACATCCATAATTTATAGACATTAAAAAGTGCTGATGAAAGTAGACTCTCTCCTGCACTGTTGAGTGCGTCTCTTTGTATTAATTTACTGAACAACTCTGACCATCAAAAGCATCAATAAATCTAGTTTTGGCTTTTATACAGTTCTACACCTTCCTTCAGAGACTTCCAGCCAAACTGACTGTTATCAAGATAAACACCTGATATGATTCTTTCCAGAACCTTAGACACAACACTACAGCAACTGGCATTATGGTATTCATATTTATTACACTGATAATTATTATAAGGCAGAGTTTCCAAATGATGTATCATTAATAAGAGTGCGTTAATTTAGCTCAGTATCTCCTTCAGTCGTATGCATGGTGTATCATGAATGAAAAGGAAAGTAAATCGCTCTCTGTCAGATGAAGTGGGTGGCTCTTAAAAGAGCCTTTGTGTTTAGAAGCAGAGCGGACTCTGTTTACTTGGCTTTGGCGGGTTTCTCGGTCTTCTTGGGCAGCAGCACGGCCTGGATGTTGGGCAGCACGCCGCCCTGAGCGATGGTCACTCGACCCAGGAGTTTGTTGAGCTCCTCGTCATTGCGCACCGCCAGCTGCAGGTGACGGGGAATGATGCGGGTCTTCTTGTTGTCTCTCGCGGCGTTTCCAGCCAACTCCAGGATCTCAGCGGTCAGATACTCGAGCACAGCCGCGAGATAGACGGGAGCTCCGGCACCGACGCGCTCTGCGTAGTTCCCTTTGCGGAGAAGTCTGTGAACACGGCCGACGGGGAACTGCAGCCCTGCCCTGGAGGAGCGAGTCTTAGCCTTCGCTCTCGCTTTGCCACCGGTTTTTCCTCTTCCGCTCATTTTCAATTTTCAAATATTTCAACTTCAAGAAAGAGAAATAATAGTGTTCTGAAACACGCTGTGCTGGTTTTAAAAGAGCGTGCCAGTCGTCCATTGGTTTAGACCTTGTAAGATTTTAAACCAATCAATTAACTTCCCTCCAACATCCACCGACAAAGCCACGCCTCCACATCTGCGCGCGGACTGAGCAGCATTTCAGATAAAAATAAGTAAATAAACATACCATTTCTGATTAAACACATGAGGACAGAAAACATTAGAAACAAGAAAGTATGATGGGTGTTGGATAAGTTTTGCTTTTTTTTTTAAATAAGGAAAACAAGCAGCAAATGAATAGAGTGCAAGCCTAAAAGAGACAAGCTTGTTAAAGTTAGAGGGTCATATTAAGATGGAAAATATGAGATGTGTTTCTTGAAGATGGCTAATGACTCAGCTGCTGGGATTGAGTTGAGCAGGAACTCCAGGAGAAAACATTTAATTTAAAAGTAACAGTGAGCTTCTAGAGACAATCGAGAGTATATAAAACGATATATATACAGTGGGGATCGAAAGTTTGGGGACCCTTTGCAGGTTCTGTGAAAATGCAAGTAATTTTCAAAAAATAAGAGAGATCATACTAAATGCATGTTATATTTTATTTAGTACTGTCATGAGTAAGATATTGTACATAAAATATATTAACATTTACTCCACTAGACAAAATAAATGCTGAAATTATTAAAATAACCCCACTCAAAAGTTTGGGAACCCTTGGTTCTTAGCACTGTGTTCTGTTACCTGATGATCCTCGACTGTCTTTCTGTTTTGTGATGGTTGTGCATGAGTCCCTTGTTTGTTCTGAACAGTTAAACTGAGCAGCGTTCTTCAGAAAAAATCTTTAAGCTCCTGCAGATTCTTCAGTTTTCCAGCATCTTTACATATTTGAACCCTTTCCAGCAGTGACTGTATGATTTTGAGATACATCTTATCACACTGAGGACATTTGAGGGACTCAAACACAACTATTAAAAAAGATTCAAACATTCACTGATGCTCCAGAAGGAAACAAGATGCATTAGGAGCTGGGGGTGAAAACTTTTGAACACGATGAAGATGGCCAAATTTTTCTTATTTTGTTGAAATATAATTTTTTTCCATTTAGTTCTGCCCTTCGTAAGCAACAGAAGATACTTGTATGTTTCCCGGTACACAAATTAAGTACAATTTACATTGATCTTCAAATTCCAAAAGTTTTCACCCCCCAGCTCTTAATGCATCTTGTTTCCTTCTGGAGCATCAGTTAATGTTTGATATCTATAATATTTATATAATATTGATATTGATAATCTATATTTAATCAGGTTAAAATCAATGTTTAGTAGTAGTAGTGTGTGTGTGTGTGTGTGTGTGTGTGTGTGTGGTTAGAGATGGTTAGAGGGTTGGACTCCCAATCGAAGGGTTGTGGGTTCTAGTCTCGGGCCGGCAGGAATTGTGGGTGGGGGGAGTGCATGTACAGTTCTCTCTCCACCTTCAATACCACGACTTAGGTGTCCATGAGCAAGACATCGAACCCCCAACTGCTCCCCGGGCGCCGCAGCATAAATGGCTGCCCACTGCTCCGGGTGTGTGTTCACAGTGTGTGTGTGTGTGTGCACTTCGGATGGGTTAAATGCAGAGCACAAATTAGGAGTATGGGTCACCATACTTGGCTGAAAGTCACGTCAGTTTAACTTTCATATACACACACACACTAAACATTGTTTTTAACCTGATTAAATATATATTGCTGATCCATTACAGCTGTTCACATTAATACTTCTTTTGTTATGCTTTTAACGTGTAAAACATGAGTCAATTTAAATGAAGATGGTATTATTATAAATGCGTGACTTTCTTTTGCTCTTTCTTCAGAGTTTGTGGGTGGCTCTGAAAAGAGCCGTTGGGGAAGAAAACAGAAGAGTTTTATTTCTTCTTGGGAGCTGCCTTTTTAGGCTTGGCAGCTTTAGGCTTTGCCGTCTTGGGTTTGGCGGTCTTCGCCTTTTTGGGGCTCTTGGCTGCTTTCTTGGGCGCCGCGGGCTTCTTCGCTTTCTTGGGGCTCTTCGTCGCCTTCTTGGGGCTCTTTGTGGCCTTCTTAGCGGCGGCGGGTTTCTTGGCTTTCTTGGGGGATTTCTTAGCGGCGGGCTTCTTTGCAGCTGCGCTCTTGGGCTTCTTGGCAGCAGCGGGTTTCTTGGCCGCGGGCTTCTTGGCTTTAGGAGCCGCTTTCTTCTTGGTCTCGGTCTGCTTCTTGCTGATCTTGAAGGAGCCGGAGGCGCCGGTCCCTTTGACCTGCAGCAGGGCGCCTTTAGTCACCAGGCTCTTGAGGGCGAGCTTGACGCGGGAGTTGTTCTTCTCCACGTCGTAGCCGCCGGCGGCGAGAGCTTTCTTCAGGGCGGCGAGGGACACTCCGCTCCTCTCCTTGGACGCGGACACGGCTTTGAGGATCAGCTCACTGACGCCGGGACCTGCTTTCTTGGCTTTGGCGGCGGACTTCTTCTTGGGCGCTTTGGCCGGCGGAGCGGCGGCTGCTGGAGCGGTTTCTGCCATTTCTCGGAGCGGAATCACAGTCTTTCAAACACTGAGTTCAATGAGTGTCGCTCGAGCAGCGCTGCGCTCTTAAACAACACATGAGAACCTTATAGACTCAACCCGCCCGCTCGCTGTCTGCGCGCCTCCGAGAGCCGCTCGCGCTTGTGTTTTCTTCTCCTACATTTAGGGGCAAAACTCGAGTGTTAACATAGTTAAGCGCAGTAGAAACAAAGTCAACACCAAGCAGAGGTTCTTGGCTTTCTGTGGAGACTAAAACCCGCGGCGAGGAAATGTTTGTTTCTCCCCGGTCAGATCAAACTCGAGGCGAGCATCAGCCACGGAACAGAGCCGAGTGTAAATCTAATGCTATATTTAAGTGTTAAAGGTTGAAGAAACACCGAAATAGTCCTCTGTGTGTTTCAGAAACAGTTTGAGAGTGGTTTAGTTGCATGAGCATCAGTGAGTGTCTTGTGCAGTGTTTGATACAGCTGTAGTTTTGGGCAGCTTGAAGCACAAACAGGTCCGGGGCTCCTCATCCTTTATTCAGCCGATAGACTACATGAAATGCTAATATGACCGATGTTTTAATTGAATTAACACCAACAATAGTTATAGTAATGTATATCTGATCACTTCAGTATTATTTCGGTAAAAACATCTTCAGTGGCTGATGTACAAAGTGAGCTAGATCCCGGTCGGCGTTTCAACCTTGAAACAACGTCAGATACCAGGGTTGAATCAACGTAGAATTACCTTTCGATTTAGCAAATTGGATCAACGGTGATATTGTGACGTTGTTTCACCGTTTTACCTTCATCAACGGGTGAATTATGGCCGTCATGGAGACCTTGGATTAACGTTGAATGATGTGTTAATTTTGCAATGTAAATCGATGTTGATTGGCCGTCGTACCGTGCACCACAAATACACAACTCAGTTACCAGGAAGTTTTTTAAGTAAATTAAACTTATCCGGGTTTACTAATATATATATATATATATATATATATATATATATATATATATATATATATATATATATATATATATAGTTATAAAAACTATAAACTATATATACAGTTTTCAAAGCCAATCTATCTGCTCCCCATTCCTGACCTGAAATACATTAAATTCACAACTCGCTTACATCTTCCCACCATTTATTCAATATGCTCTCTCCAATTTATTCTATTATCAAACCAAACTCCTAGAAATCTTACTGTACTTACACGCTCTAATTATTTTTTGTATATAATTTTAACTTAACATCCATATTCCTCCTCATTTTAGTAAAAACTATTACTTTTGTCTTTTCCACTGAAAACTTAAAACCATTTTTCCCTGACCACTTTTCTACTTCATTTAGCGCATGTTGAATTTTCTTTAGGTTATACTCTATATTCTTTCCTCTAAACCAGATAGCCCCATCATCAGCAAACAATGATTTCCCCAGACTTCTATCAATCCTTGAAAAAAAAAGAAAACATCATTAATCATGATAATAAATAAAAGTGGACTAATTACACTGCCCTGAGGTGTACCATTATCAGTTATTCCACTTGAAGATATACTGTAGCTCCACCCATCTTTACTCTAATACTTCTTCCAATTAAAACTCTTTAATCCAATTATACAATCTTCCTTTTATACTCATCTTCTGCAACTTTATTAGTAACCCCTCTTTCCACAACATATCATAGGCCTTTTCTATATCAAATAAAACAGCAATGACACTTTCCTTATTTATAAATGCCTTTCTTATTTAATCTTCTAATAATACTATTGGACCCATAGTCCCTCTACCACACCTGAACCCACTTTGATAAGAAGAAAACCAGTTCATTTTTTTTTTTTCAGATGATGAGTCAATCTGTCAGTTAACATTCTCTCTATTACCTTACATAAATGAGAAGTTAAAGCTATTGGAAGATAATTTATAGGATTACTTGGATCTTTCCTAGGCTTTTTAATAGGTATAATTAGTGCTTCCTTCCAACTTAATTATACCTTCCATCCATATTCTATTATAAAATGTTAAAATCACTTCCATAGAAATTTCACTAAAATGCTTCATCATACAAAAACTTAATTCCATCCATTCCTGTAGTAGATTGTTTTATTCTTCTTACTGCATTCTTTAACTCACTCATAGAAAATAATAGATCTAACAAATTATCCTCAGCCTCTTTTTTCTTCTTTATTTCAGGATATTCCTTCATCACAACCTCTCTCATTTTCTGTTCAGTCAAATTTTCTGAGCTATTTACATTAATAAATGCCTTTAAAAACATTTCCACTTTATCTCCATCCTCCACAGCTATTTCTCCCTCCATACTTAAAACTGGATATCCATTACTCTTTTGAATCCCTTTCATTTTCTTAATCATGCCCCATACCTCCTCTACTGGTGTATTCTTCCCTATTTCATCACAATAAGCCATCCAATACTCGTTCTTAGCTTTCCTTACAATCTTCCTTACCTCAGCTTGTGCTTTTTTATACTCTATTAAATCTTGGAAATTATGTGTTTTCTTAACTATGCTAAATGCTTTCCTTTTCCTTCTTACTGCACTTGCACAATCTTATTCTTCCTACCTCCTTTCCTCTTCGGTACATTTATTTGCTGCTGCTCTAATGGCATAAACAATATCATCACTTATCATTTCTACAGATCTATCTATAATATTCTTCAATCCATCTTCACTCAGACTCATGAATTCTTCCCAATTCGCTTTATCAAACCCCCATCTACCAATATTTCCTTGATTCCCCTTACTTCCTCTCACATTTACATTAACATATATCATTATTGGATAGTGATCACTCCCAATAGTATCTTGTCGCAATATTTCCCACTCAGCACTCCATGCAATTGAATCAGACACCATTGTTAGATCCAGCACAGACTCTTTACCTGTAGCCACATCTATTCTTGTACTACCCCCATTATTCAGACATACCAAACTCCTCCGATCTATCAAATCTTCCATCACCATTCCATTAGAATCTGTCTCTAAACCTCCCCAAATCACCCTATCTTCATTAAGACCCTCTATTTGTTCTAATTCACGCAACACTAATTTCTTACAAGGACTATAAAAGTTTATTATAACATACTTTTCCCCATTCACTAATACCTCCACTACAACATACTCTTGTGCTACACCTTTGCCTAATGATCTATAATGCATGCCTTCCTTAATCAGAGTAAATACACCCTACACCATTACCCTCCTCTCGATCTCTTCTCTCACTCACATATCGTTTAATAACAAAATCAAATCTAGGTTTAAGCCATGACTCTTGTATATGAGATCCGGTTTAACTTCCATCTCATTAATAACACTTTTAAACTCCAACCCATTAGCCCATTGGCGTAGGTTTGGACTCAGCTTTGGTGGGGACACCCCCAGAAGATTTATATTCTTCTTCGTTAGTTTTTATTGGCAGTTGGCAAACAAGTTGAGTGATGCGCGATGCATTACCATCCGCCACCACGCACAGTAATAGAGCTTTTTGTTTTTTTTGTACCGCTCCAGTCTGACAGACTGAGAGAAAATGAAACAAAGTTGAAGTTGTTTATAAAAAAATGATTCGGGGTTTTTGGCACACACACACACACACACACACACAGGAAACAACATAATACATACGTCAAATGCGCACATATGTAAATATTAATTTAATTTGCTCTAATAAATCATATCTGTCAATTTTTTTTATGAAAAAAAGAAACAAAGGACAACTATCGATTGTTTCTTGCTCGATCTAGGGGGGGGGGTGTCATGTGACGCGCAGCTGGTTTCAGTTAGGTCCTGTAGGCAACTGTAAAACGTCTCCCTTAAGCATTTGTGTTGTAATACTTTCCGTTGTATGAGTACAATAGAGATCATCTCATCATGTCTGGAAGAGGCAAAGGCGGTAAAGGTCTCGGGAAAGGAGGCGCTAAGCGTCATCGTAAGGTGCTGCGCGATAACATCCAGGGAATCACCAAACCCGCCATTCGTCGTCTAGCTCGCCGCGGCGGAGTCAAGCGCATCTCCGGTCTGATCTACGAGGAGACCCGCGGTGTGCTGAAGGTGTTCCTGGAGAACGTGATCCGCGACGCCGTCACCTACACCGAGCACGCCAAGAGAAAGACCGTCACCGCCATGGACGTTGTGTACGCGCTCAAACGACAGGGACGCACCTTGTACGGCTTCGGAGGATAAACCGCTTCGGATCAGAGAACAAACCCAACGGCTCTTTTAAGAGCCACCCACACTCTCACTTAAAGAGCTCATGGTGCTGCATATTATACGAAAAGTGTTTATACAGCCGTTACAAATAGTTTAGTGTTATGGATCTGATAGGTCGTTGTTGTTTTTAAAGATGCTTTAAGCATCAGTGCATTTTAGACGTTTACGTTAAAATAAAAAGTTTTATTAACTTTTCTTTATTCCGTTTAAGAGAAAGAATATCTGATTTAAGGCTTAAAGTTTAAGGTTACATACGTAGAATTATTTCGGCAAATAAAGGCGAATCTATTTTAATCAAAGGGCTTTTTATTTTAAATTTCTTTAAACTATAACAACCGAGCTCCAGGTCAAGATATATTTGATTATATAGCGCTTTTAACGATAAAGATTGTGTCAAAGCAGCTTTGCAGTATTACATATGAAAATTGTGTTAATAATGCAAAAGAACAATAGTAAGCACTCAATGTTAAACAATCGATACTTTTTGGCTATTTTTCCTTTGTAATTTCCTTAATGGATTTATAATAGTTAAACAATTTGTGCATGATATTTATCTAAAACTACTTATTTTCTCAAAATATATACATAAAAAAAAAAAAAAAATAGCGAGAAATGAAACAAACAACCCAGTCGGGTAGGTGTCGTTCAAACGTGGTGTGGTGTGGTGGGTGGGGCTATAATTTAAGCGCCTGTGATTGGCTCTATTTCCAGTTAAGTAACGACTTGAATGGTCCAATTAAATGCAAGTTTATGGGTCTGACCAATAAAAACACGGAACCACAAGGTCCCACAAAATTAACATAGACTAGTGAATAACTAGCCCTGTATGAATTCAGTCCGCTACTGATTTCTGAGAGATTGAATCGGAAACCACATCATGCCTGAACCAGCAAAGTCCGCGCCGAAGAAAGGCTCCAAGAAGGCCGTCACTAAGACCGCTGCGAAAGGAGGAAAGAAGCGCAGAAAGTCCAGGAAGGAGAGCTACGCCATCTACGTGTACAAAGTGCTGAAGCAGGTTCATCCTGACACCGGGATCTCTTCGAAGGCGATGGGCATCATGAACTCTTTCGTCAACGACATCTTCGAGCGCATCGCCGGTGAGTCGTCTCGTCTCGCTCACTACAACAAGCGCTCCACCATCACTTCCCGAGAGATCCAGACCGCCGTGCGTCTGCTGCTGCCCGGGGAGCTGGCCAAACACGCCGTGTCCGAGGGCACCAAGGCCGTCACCAAGTACACCAGCTCCAAGTAGAGCAGTCCGACCCCGAGACACACCCCAAAGGCTCTTTTAAGAGCCACCCATCCACTCACTCGAAGAGCTATTTTACTTTTATCTTCCAGTCATAGATGAAGTGAAGATGACCTAAACCGTCTGTTACTTTTGTAATCATTCTACAGAAACCTCCACTTTCGCTATGGCAGATAGTGATGGGAAGTCACTATCTGCTCCGCTCCCAAAGAAGAGCCAGCTCTATCGACTCCTGAATGGCTTTTAATTTAGGATTTTTTTTTTTTTTTTCGTAAACCTTTGTTTTACCATAATTTTGCAAAAATGAATGGTTTGTGTGTTGAAACCCCTTTCATGTGCAGCGTTTTTATGACTATCCTTATAATTGTTTCCATGGGACTGCACCCACCCAAGCTCCTGTTAGTGATGGGATTTATGGCTCTTTGAGGGGATCCGGATCTTCGCGATCCGTTCCTTTCAAAGAGCCGTTCAAAAGAATGGCTCTTTTGGCTCTTTTTAAATATTTAGTCAGTTTTAAGAAGCCAGCTTGGGGGCATCTCAGTTTATCCTGGAAATAATCACTGGGAGGTATTATGAGGTGAGATTTGTAGTCAAATAATTAAAGCTCAGATATCACACACCAATATCCGAGTTTGAATTATTCTGAAATATTGATTGTTACCTCATTTCTCATGTGTGGACTATATTCCATAGGGTTGCACAAATCCCTCTGCTTAGACAGTGGACATCATTATTTTGATTTACCTTTAGTACAAAGTGTGTGTGTGTGTGTGTGTGTGTGTAAAACTACGTTGACTTATGTTATTCATACAATACCTACTCACAAATAAACATAAAAAACAAAGCCGGCTGCAATGAATTTCTGTGCAAAACAGCTTTTACTACAAACACTTCCACACAAGAACATTATCACACAAGAACATTTTGATAGAAAACTTTTTTTTTTAAAAGTAGATAAAATTAGAATAAATAAAATGGAAATGTCTACATACTACATACTATTACTACTGTAAACTTTGCAAATAGGACATCAGCCCCTTCAAGTCAATGAACAATAACAAAGTGGGCTGCAATGAATGTCTGTGGAAAACAGCTTTAGTGAAACATTTCTATACAAGTACAGTATCACAAAAGAACATTTTTAATGATTTTAAAATAAGTTTTAAATGAACACAAAATGCAATGTAAATGCATGCACAACTAATAACTAATATCATCACGCTATAAAGGGTTGGCCTGCGCTGGGTGCGCCCCTCCCCCTATAACTGTTCTGTCTCCTGGAGGAGCTATTTTGTATGAACACGCATAGGAAAAAAGAACGATAGAAAGAAGCGGCTCCTCTCCAGTCGCGACTCGGCTCCCATCGTTCATGTTTATGAGCCGTTCAAAAGAATCGGTTCGTTCGCGAACGTCACAACTCTAGCTCCTGTCAAACACCGCGACACGCACGTTTGCAACAACATTTTCACCGGAGAAAGAGATAAACGCTTAGAAAAGTCCATATAGCAAGCATGATGCCTTCTATTTCTAGATGACAAAGGTTACCGGTACTGACACTATGACAAAGGTTACCGGTTACCGGTACTTATCTGAACTAACGTCATGATCACTGCCACTAGATATAAAGAACACAAAAAAGTGTCAAAGTGCACTGCTGCTCGTAGACTAGCTCCAGTGCTCATTGCTGCGATGCTAAATGATAGCTGCATCATACTAGACTGAGGCTACCTTTCCTTGACTTCTCCCCAACGTTACGTCATCACCGAGTTGCGTAAAAAACGTTACTACCAAAAACTTAAAAAATAGGTTTTCAAGACCATTTCAAAAATGATATGCATATCTTGAGTGATTTATGTACCCATTAATCGAAAGTGGTGGTTAACCTGCAACATGGCCTTTAATCACGTGACAGCCCCATGCGCTAAACCCAATGCACTCTGAGCCGGAAAGAGAATTGATTGATCTTTCAGTTCTTCGGATTGTTCGTTCTTTTGTCCCGTGATGTGACAACATTGGCTAGAGTAATTAGTTCATTTACAACTTTCCTTACAAAATGGGTGTGTGGTACTTATTTATTATTAGTATTATTTACTCTTACAGTAACGTGATGCATTTCTGGTTTCAAATTGTTGCTTTTAATTTCTGTCATGATGGTACTTTTCCATAACACTGAATGTGGAAATAAAGAGTTGGTTATGCTTAAAATGTTGATCTTTTTTTCTGTCTGTTTGTTTTTGTTTAATTGTGTAGTTATTAAATCAGATTGTCTGTGTAAACCATACTTTTGTAACATATGACACTTTATAAACATTAAAAAAACACTGTGTACATACTTTTCAATTGTTGTTTATTGTTTAATTTAGCACCAGACAAGCTTTGTTACAAAGAGGACAACTATTCCAAAATAAATTTAAATAATAATAAAAATTACCTTTAAATTCACAAAAATATTGCA